>NC_143524.1:7997386-8156370 GCF_031878675.1 Megascapheus bottae | reverse complement strand
CACCATTTCTGGCGCTTTTTTTTAGGTATATGTGGTACCGAGGAATCGAACCCAGGTCTTTGTGTATGCTTGGCAAGCACTCTACCACTCCGCCAAATTCCTGGCCCCCGTACACAGTCTTTAAGGGTCAATTTTAACTTGAGAAATTCATAGCAATAGCTTTCCATCATGGAATTTGTGTAAAGTAGAAGGAAGACATGAATTTTGGAAGGATCAAAAAAATAAGAAACAATGTTTCCGTGGCTGTTCTCTGTCATTAGGAATGTCAACTGTCTCGTCGTAATTAGAGCATTACATAAAAAGTTTGAGATGTGTTGGCTTAGACCACAGATTGGCTCTTACCCAATGGGAAAGCATAATTCCCCAAAGTTCCAAAGTCTAACATCTCAATTTGAAACATCTCTTCCCTTATTATTCCAAAGTAAACAACTAATATAGCAGGCAATTTCTTCTAAACTAGGTATAGGGTAGAGAAAAATTCTCAGAAGAGCTCTGTACTTCTTTTCCTCTGTCCGTCCATCTGTCCCTCCCTCCCTCTCTCCCTCCCTCCCTTCCTTCCTTCCTTCCTTCCTTCCTTCTTTCCTTCCTTCCCTCTTTCTTTTTTTTAACAAATGTCTTCAGAAACATAGTTTATCATCTCTTGAAAGTGTTCTCCATCATGCATCCAAGACCCAAGTTTCCACAAATTTACTGCCCTCCATATAATCTCTGCACCAGTTGGCTGATGGCCATAGATGTCAAAACAGGTGTCAGAGATGTCCATAGAGTCAGAACTCTGTCAGGTTGCCTTAGACTCTTCCAAAGGAAGTACCTGATTTGGTTCAAGGTTACAAGAGTGGGCTAATTTAAACACACAAGGTGACATAGCCAGAGGTGACAGTGACACTTTGTACTCTATGAGATCAGTGGGATAAGGCTGTCAGCCATGTTTGTTTTGTTTGTAAACAACCATTCCCCCAACTTAGTCACTTTCTCCTAATGTAGATTTATAAACAATATTTAATGACAGAGAAAAAATGCAAGAATCTTTAGCTTGCTAAAAACTACAAGGAAAGGAAGGAGCGTCTAAGTTACCTTTGAGCTAAGTCAATTAAACTTGCCTCTTTGGCTATACAATCAGATTTAGGGGTGTGTGTGTGTGTGTGTGTGTGTGTGTGTGTGTGTGTGTGTGTTATACAAAATCATGGTGTTTGGAGAGAATGATGCTGCTAGGGAAGCAGGCCATGGTGAAAATTAAATGTTATATGTTTGAATTCCAGCTTTGTCACTTATTGGTCTTGTAATCTTTCAAGGTCAAGTCCCTCTTTTAAGTCTCTGTTTGCTCAGATGAATACCCTACTACAGTGGCAACATGGTCTAACATGCTATTTTTACAAGTGAACTCTGAGTACATCATATAAAACACTTAGACAACCCAAAACTATCCTTCTCTTGTCTCAGGATTATCAGATAAACTTCCTTGGGCACTTAATTAAGATTTATACTCTGCTGGTCACTCTACATGTGCCATTTCACTTCATGTGACCTTTCAATCTGAGGCAGTAGATACTTTATTGTTCTTATTTTTTCAGAGAAAGAAATTGAGATTTAGGGATTTAACTAATTTGCCCACTGGCAAATGACAGAGTAAGAATTGATTTTTAGATTGGGCTGGGATCAAGTTCTTTCTATGATTAAGCTGTGACATCGAGTGATGTTCTAGGTACAAGATGATGGGTATCCTAAAGAGATAGAAATACATGCAATTGCCCTTTATCAAGAAATGATATCACTCACTATGAAGTGATGGACCACAAACATCTTTCAGACCATTACAAAGATACCCTAATTTGTGAGCTTTCTCTATTTCTTTTTTTCTTTCTTTTTTCTTTTTTTTTGCCAGTCCTGGGCTTGAGCTCAGGTCATAAACCCTGTCCTTGGACTTTCTCAAGGCTAGAGCTCTACCACTTGAGCCTCAGCACCACTTCCAGCATTTTTCTATGTATGTGGTACGGAGGAATTGAACCCGGGTCTTTGTGCATGCTAGGCAAGCACTCTACTACTAGGCCAAACTCCTGGCCCCCCAGCTTTCTCTATTTCTTATGTATACCTTTTGTTCTTTTACCATCTACTTACTTACTAAAACTTAGTTTGATAAAACACATTCTTAAAGCCTTGCTTTATTTAAGGCACCACTCTAGTTTCTGGGAAAAGAGAGACAAGAGTAGAAAACAAGAATCCTAAAAATTGATTCTTGAAAGATAGAGTAATAAATATGTATCAATTTCACTTAAAGATGGCCACAAGCATTTCTTTTCTTTGCAGTATTTCTGTAATCATATAGCTACAATCATTACAATAATATACTCATGATAATATTATGGATTTTCAAATGAAAGAAATGTCTGAGATTCCTTTCAGATAGTAGGTATTTTCTAATCTTTCCATTCGGTCAATTTGAAACTTGGAATGATGGATACTTTTTTAAAAATGGAAGATCCTCTGAAAGTAGTCAAAGCTCTGCCAGTTAGGGCTTGTTAGTGTTGAGCTTATTTTACCTGATTTAGAATGTGCTCTCTTTGTCCGTAGGAACAGACTTTTCCTTTTGCTTTCATCAGTTTGAAGAGCATGAGTTTCACAGTTTGATTTCCTGAATTCCTCTTAAGCCACCTGGTATGAAACATTGCTTTTGAAGATGGAAACTGGATTGTTTTATAGGAAAATGAAAGGAATTGGAGATAATTATGTGAAGTATGCCAGACTCAGAAAGATAAATATTTACGTGAAAACCAGACCTAAAAAGAAAAGAAAAGAAATGACATAAATGTAAAGTGAAGATTGTATGTACGGGTCCACTAAGGAGGAAGCTGAAAGGAAAGATAGAGGGAGGTAAATGTGGCCAAAGTACATTAGACAGGTATGATAATAGAAGAATAACACCATTAAAATTGTTTTTAAAAAAGTAACAGAGACAGGGGCCAGGAGTTTGGCCTAGTGGTAGAGTGCTTGCCTAGTATGCACGAAGACCCAGGTTCCATTCCTCGGTACCACATACATAGAAAAAGCCAGAAGTGGTGCTGTGGCTCAAGTGGTAGAGTTCTAACCTTGAGAAAGCTCAAGGACAGTGCTGAGGCCCTGAGTTCAAAGCCCAGGACTGGCAAAATAAATAAATAAAATTTAAAAGTTTTTTAAAAAGTAAGGGAGAGGGATATAGAGGGATGGAGAGTAAGGAAAATATTAATGGATATGATCACAGTATATTATTTGAATGAATGGAAATATCACTATAAAACTCCTTTGTTTAAGTAGTTTGCACTAATAATGTTAATTTAAAAGCAACAATGGAAAAACAACCCCACTGCTTCTGAGTAAAAACTGGGTTTAATCTCTTTCTGTGGAAAGTCCCTCTGCCTGAAGTCTTTTCCTAAAATTATAGGTACTGGATATTTCTCATGTAAAATCTAGATTCTGGGAGAAAATTCTTACCTTTTCTTGGGCTCATATAGACTTGAAACCATTGCGGATTTACTTGACTCCTTGGTTAACTTTGAGGCCGTCATGGGTCTGTCTCCAAGTCTTATTGTGTTTGGAGTATAGCATGTAACCACTTTGAGATTATATTGCTCACAGGTTCAAGGGACTGTGTCTAAACGCCTCTTCAATGAGACCTTATTCCTATCAGACCAATTCTTTGAGGGCCAGAGTGTGTTCTATCCTCTTTTCTTTGTATAAGGTAGCAACAGCATTTTACTTATCACACATCTGTACATTAGTTACTCTGGTATTTAGATGCAAATTTATCATCAAGTAAAGGTGTTTAAAACTAACATGGCTAACAAGTCATTGTTTCTCTCCTGGGAGGGGGAGAATGGGTAGATCAACCACACTAAATATAGTATACCTAAGAGTTACAATTGCATCAGGATTATTCCATGGGTACATCTTCCCTCGGGGACCATGTATTAGTAACTTGTGCCTGTTTTCAATGAGGTCAGTTGGGGGTAAGAATATCATTGACTTACCTAGAATTTTTGTTTTGTTTTTGATGTTTCCGTACTGGGACTTGAACTTAGGGTTTTGACTTCTGGCTTGGTTTTTTTACTATAGATGACAGTCTGCCACTTGAGCCGTGCCTCCTGCTCCTATAAATCATTTTTTTAAAAAGATAATTTACATATGCATCTTTTTCCATAGTATTCCCTATTATCTTTGTTTCTGGGAAATAATGTCCTCCTTTTATGCCTGTATTTTTTTTTTTTGGTCAGTTGTGGGGCTTACACTCTGAGCCTGTGCATTGTCCCTGAGCAATTCAGCTCAAGGGTAGGGCTCTACCACTTGAGCTACAGTGCCACTTTCAGTTTTCTGGTGGTTAACTAGTCTCACAGACTTTCCAGGCCCGGTTGGCTTTGAGCCACAGATCCTCAGATCTCAGCCTCTTGTGTAGCTAGAATTACAGGCATGAACCACCAGTGCCCGGCTTATAAAATACTTTGTTGGCTCTTATTTCCTTAATTTCTGCCTGAGCTGAGCCTTGGTTCCAGGTCTGTTGTTCTCTTTATATATGTTGTAGATGATCCTATTCAGTTGTGTGACATAATACAAGCGATATGCTTATAATTCTTAGATGTATGTCTTTGCATTCTTGAATTCCTGATTTGTATATGACCTAATCTACCCGAAATCTCTATTTGAAAGGTTGGTAAGTATCTTATATAAAATATACTTAAGACAGAACGTTTGCCCATCATCCATTAGAGAATTATGTATTAGATTAAACAGACTAAGTTTCAGAACAAGGGGATTTGATGTAATCTGAACAAATTGTTGAAAGAGCAAGGCTGAATTCAGGCAGACTTAAATTCAAACCTTGGCTCAGTCATTCCTTGGATGTATGCCTCTGAATAAATTAATTGTGAACTTTTTGGTTTCCTGATCTTTGGTCCTGATAAACAAAACAAAAGACACAGGAGTCTTGATCAACTGCTCTAGCTGTATATGCCTGAAATGCATTTTTTTCATGTATCTGAGTGACCCATGCCACCTGTTCTCAAGTGTAAAGTTTAGGAGAAATACTTCAGTGGGTTCATTTACCCAGGAGAAAAATGAAGGAATATATCTTGATTTGCCTATTTTCTAATGAACAGTCCAATAAGGATTCATATATATATGTATATGTATGTATATATATATATATGTTCATTTTTTAGGTCTTTCTTGCTGTATTCCATTCTCTCTGGTATGATGTCTTAACTTTTTTTTTGTCGGTCATGAGGCTTGAACTCTGGACTTGGGTGCTGTTCCTGCGCTTTTCAGCTCAAGGCTACAGTCCTACCCTTGAGCCACAGCCCCACTTCTCGTTTTCTAGTGGTTAATTGGAGATAAGAGTTTTATGTTCTTTAGTGCCTGGGCTGGCTTTGAATCAAGATCCTCAGATCTCAGCCTCCTGAGTACCTAGGATTACAGGCGTGAGCCATGGTGCCTGGCCAATGTCTAACCTTTCTTTAAGTTCACAGCTAAAGAACCAGTCAACCAGACAGAGTAGAACCACTGAGCCATTAAGTATATTAATACATTTCTGACTTATGATACATTTCAACTTATGTGGATTAATCAGGATGTAAACCCATCATAAATTCAGGGGTATTTGTGTATACCCTTAAGATATTGACTTAAAAAAAATCTTTATCCAATTCTCAGCTTTAACTCACTCCTGAAACATTGTTTCACTATCTATCAAATGCTGGTCACCAGCTGTCCCCTTCAAAATACATCATTCTCATTTTGCTGTCAGTAGTGGAATCATCTAGAGGCAAAAAAAAAATCCTAGCAGGTGAGGTTTTAGTCTTTATAAACAAATCTCTTAAACTGTAAGGCAAAAATATACCTTATGCTAGGAAAATAAAACATTCTTTCTGGATTATTATGGTACAGAAGAACGGATGTGACAATTTTTTACTCTATAGTAAAGTTTTTAGCTTTTGTAAAGCAACTTGACCCACTTTCATGTTGCTTTTAACAGATTCCCTATATAATTACATAAATGTATACATTCAGAGAGAAACATCCTTAAGATTGTAGAACATGCCTTCTCCAGATTCACTTTTTCTCACAGAAATCTAGACAAGAATACCATATTAAGATCCCAGAAGTTAATACTGGGTATAATATATACATTTGGATTGTAAAATGAAAAAAGCCATGGACAAATGACATCACTGCACGATAAACATCCTAGTTGAGATTCTCCATAAAATCTCTGAACAAAATGAGTAAAAATAAACTACTTGACCACATAATGGTTAGCTTATCGTCAGTTTATTGCATGCTTGTTGTGTGTCAGGATCTGAAAGTACAAAGGTGAATAAGTCAGAAAAGATTGCTGTTCACATTATCTAATGTTTCTACTAAATGAGGACACTCCAAAATACTTCCTATGTATCTTTAATTTTCATGATCATGTTATCATTCTTCTGATAAGGAAATTGATGACGTACATAATTTGCTGGCAGCCGCACCATTAGTAAGCAACAGAATGAAAAATTAAAAGCTACTCTGTTCCACTCTGAGGCAGACGTGAACAAAGTACAGTTTCCAGGCCAAATCTGCAAATGCTTGCTTTTGTAAGTAAAGTTTTTAATGGAATACTGACACAGTCATTCTTTGACCTGTTTTCCTGGTTACTTTCATTTATAGTAGAAAGAGCTGAAGGGCAGAGATTTATGAACCTAAAATGTTTACTCTATGAATTTTTTTCCAGTCATGGAACTTGAACTCTGGGCCTGCATGCTGTCCAGCGTGCAGCTACACACTGCGTGCTGAGCTCTTCAGCTCAAGGCTACAGCCCTACCCCTTGAGCCACAGCGCCACTTCCGGTTATATGGTGGTTAATTGGAGATAAGAGTCTCATGGGCTTTTGTGCCTGGACTGGATTTGAACCACAGTCCTCAGATCTCAGCTTCCTGAATAGCGAGGGTTACAGATGTGAATCACTGTACCTGGCCTCTGAGAATTTTGTAATAGGTCACTAATATTTTATTTGCTAATAGTTTCTCATTCTTACATAATTAATATGATGATACAGATCTCCTTCCTTTCTTCTTTCCTTCCTCTTTCTTCCCTCTCTTCCTCCCTCCCTCCTTCCTCTCTATCTCTCTCCTCCCTTCCTTTTCTTCCCTCCCTTCCTCTCGTCTTTCTTTTTCTTTTTTCTTTTTCTCTCTCTTCCTTCCTTCCTTCCTCCCCTCTTTCTTATTATTGTTTTTTTTTTTTTCTGGTCTTGGGGCTCTAACTCGGGACCTGGGCACTGTCCTCGAGCTCCATTTGCTCAAGGCTAGCACTCTACCACTTGATCCACAGTACCACTTCTCCCCCTCCTTTCTTATACTTATGGTTGATCAACCCAAGGCATTGCACTTGCTCGACAAGCTCTTTGCCACTGAACTACATCCCAGCCCAGTGTTCTCTTCTTTTTACAGATTTTAAACAATTATATTTTTCTTTTTCCAAGTAACTGCACAAAGGATTTACTATTCAACAGATCCGTGTATGAACACAATGCATCTTGATCAATGTCACCCCTTTAATAATTCTCCCTTATGCCGTAACCCAACCTTTTGCCGTAGTTTCTTATTTCATAGGATATGCACTGAATGTTGGGACTGCATTCTCCTTTCTCTTCCTGTCATCACTTCTTACCCCGCTCCTTTTAAGTACTAGGTTCTTGGTGTCTATTTGGTTGGACTAGGAGTTTCTTTGCATTCTCCACTGCAAATACTGTACTTTCATTAATATATTTGTGTACACTGCACACCATATTTGTTACTTGTAAGTTTATAAATTAGTTCTAGCCTCCACATATGAGAGAAAAACATGTACCCTGTCTCGTTGGGCCTGAATTAGTCCATTTAATGTAATTTTTTCATGTCCATCCATTTTTTAATGACGTAATGTCATTTTTATGTTCAGATTTTTCATTGGAAAATGCCTGTGTATTTTAAACCTCATCGCAGGCATCACTTTCAATGCTGAAATCACCAACTCATTCTCCCCTCTCCCTCCCAACTCAATCCCTCCCCTTAATTTTCTCATTTCATAGGATATATATTGCTTCTAAAATGTCAGGTACTAGACCCAGATCCTCATGATGATCATGATTAGTCAATACTTTTAGAGACTTTAAATAATGCAACTGAGACAAGGAAAGAGAATAATTGGCCTCCTATAATAACATTTTATACCTAGACTTTTTTTAAAAAAAAGAATTTATTAACATTGATTTTTATATCATATTTCAAATGACCTGTTTAACAAACAAGTATTCAAGAAGGGAATCACTATGTACAATCAGTGGTACTTAGATTTTAGAACATAATTATAATTAGCTTGAGGGTTTGTATGTCATAGATACATATTACTTTATGTAATAAAACATTATGCCCATAGAGTGATAAAATTTTTATGTCTATGTAATTGAGTTTATATTTCCAATACCATGGCGATAGCATTGGGTACACATATTTTGAGTCATCGCTCTTGCACTGTTTGGATCTAATAGCCACGTATTAAGGATACCATGTACCTTTTGTTCCTTTGGTCTTGACTTATCTCACTCAACATGATTTGCTCTAGATTCATTCACTTCCCTGCGAATGCCATTATTTTATCTTGTCTGTTGGCTATGTAGAATTCCATTGTACATATATACCACATTTTTTGTATCCACCCATCTGTAGCAGGGCATCTAAATTGTTTCCATCACCTGGCTATTGTGAGTAGTGCAGAGATGAACATAACTGAGCAGGCGTCCTTATCATATCCTACTAAGGATTTTTAACCTAAAGCTAACTTATTCATGAATACAAGTAGGTAAGTCTGGGGAAAAGCCTAAGACTCTGAACATGAAGCAAGCCCCATACTTTGAACAGAAAGAGTAGTCATTGCAAATACCCATCTCTAGGATTCCCTAGAGAGATGTTTCTGGAGACTGCAAGAATTATCTCTTTGGCTCCCCAAACAAGATGTCATGTGGCCAAAGCTCAGAGGGAAAGAACTCTTTGAATAGACATCTGATAAGCATCTTGTGAGTTTTCCAACAGCTGGAACAAGGTGTGGCTTTGGGTCAGAAAAAAAAAAACCACCTCACTCCAAAGTCCAGTTATTTAAGGCTGAAACTTGCAAAGGTGACCACGGTAGGGAGGTGGTTATGACAAGTCAACATGGAGCCAGGTAAGTGAGTGCAATGTGCCATCCTTTGGCTGTAAAGCAAGCATATTGATGTAAAGCAAGGTGCTATTATAGCACCTACCTCATTGGTTTATTTTGAGGAATAAATATGACTTACCGGGCAGAAAGTGTTCAGCATTATTCCCAACATGGAACAAATATGAGTCCTTAGTAATTGCAAGACATGTAACATTCACATGTATTTTCATTTGTGTTAGTTAGTATGATTCCTTTTGCCATTTCCTCATGGGCTTTTGTTGAGCTGGTGGAACTTGTGAAATAAAATTGGGTTATTACATGGAAGCTGGAAGCTGTGTGTGTGTGTGTGTGTGTGTGTGTGTGTGTGTGTGTCTGTGTGTGTGTGTGTGTGTGAAGACAAAAAGGAGAAGCTGTCCTCAAGGAAGCTAGAAGTGTGTATGAAGTATATAGCAAGGGGGATGGATGGACATACATTCCAGGATGAGGAATAATGTAAAGAATGTGTCAACCAGAGTTGACAGTGGAGTAGGAGATTGCCAGATTCAGGCTGACATGCCAGCATTTTCATCAGAGATGCATGGTGATTCTGGCAATGTCTTTGGTTGTGAGTTTCTATACATAACATCGTATTTAGGTGGTATTGCTATGTTTAGGCATTCAGAGGAAGCAGGATGCTTAGAAAAAATAAATTTCAATTCAATTTTGGGGCTGTTTGATTGGTGATAGGTGATAAGCTATATGATTCAGGCAATGACACTTTTCTTACTAATATACTCATCGGGTGTGACTAGATGAACACTTTTCTTGAAGGATTTGGCTTATGTGGTTTACTTTCCTCTAAAAATTTGAGAAATGCTGTGTTTAAAGACAGTTTAAAGACAATGTTTCTTGTTTCTCTTTACTGTACTATTAGTAATGAATTAGAAGGATGAGTATTATTGCTCATTAAATAACATTCAAAATAAAAACAATAGGAAAATGCTAAAGGTTTGCCATTTGAAGTCTTGATTCTATTTACAATGTGAAGCTCAAACTCACTTACCTCATTTTTTTGCTTATCATTCTGTCATAAACATTTTGGTGTCATTACATTGCATGTATAAACGTACTTTTGAACAATCACATAGTATTTTACCAGCTTAACCTAGTATTCTGTATTTGATTCTTTTCTTTTTCATTATTAATCCTCAAATTGTTTTACAACAAAGTTTTAGGTGTACAATTGATCATTATCAGAGTGACTATTCATCCTTCTTCCCACCCAACTTTCCCTTCCCCCACCAATCTCATCAAGCTTCTTAGTTTTAGGTTGTTTTTATTATTCCCTAGTAAGTGTTTGCTGTAATTTTTACGTTGAGTTGAAAGCTTTACATTGTTCTTGTCATTGTTATATTTTTCGATTCATTTCTAAGAATAGGCTTTCAAGGTTTAGTGAGTATATTTAAAGTAAAAAATGTTATTATGAATTTTCATTTTCTTTTACTGGGTGCTATATTATTACTTTTGAGATAGCATCTCATTAGGTAGCCCAGGCTGGCTTGGATCTGTCTTGCTGCTTCTGGTTTCCAAAAAGCTAAGCCATTATGGCAAAATAGTAAAAATTTTTTTGGAAAATCTCAAACCTATACATATGAAAATAAATAGTATAATAAATGTTTACATAAACACTACTTACCTTGGAAGATTTTCAGTATTTTGACAAAATAGGGCCATTTAAGAATATTAATTTATTTTCCTAAAGGTTTAGAGCTTTTCTCTTCACCTGCAAGCTTGTGAATGTTCATTTCTCTACAACTTTTCCAGCATTGAAGGTCATTTAACAGCAACAACAAAAAACATAATAATAAAACTTGGCTCGGTTAGTATATAAATGACGAATATTTCTATTTTACTAGTTATTTATACATCTTGTTATCATAAGGGTGGTGTACAGAGGGATTACCATTTCATGAGTCAAATAATGAGTACATTTCTTTCTTTTTTTATGAGTATATTTCTTTTTGGAAATGTCACCCTTTCCTTTGTTCTTCCATAGTTCTCCCCACCCCCCCAACCCCGCCCTGCTGCCTCATCACTGCCCAGAAGTTGTACAGCTCATTTTTAACTATTGAGTATCACTGCTGCATCTGTTCATCCTTTGTCCCTCCATTTCTGTTACCTCCCCACCCCCCAAAAAAGCAGATAAATGAACATACAAAGAAAAAAACCCCAACATCCAAAAGCAAAAGCAACGTCATCTTCACCACTAACAGCAATGTATATTTTAATTGGCTGCTCTGTGTGTGTGTGTGTGTGTGTGTGTGTGTGTGTGTGTGTGTGTGTGTGTGTGCTGGACTAGGGCCTCTCAGGGCCTGGGTGCTGTCCCTGAGCTTTTGTGCTCAAGGTTAGTGCTCTACCACTGAAGCTACAACTCCAATTCTGGCTTTTGGGTCATTAATTAGAGATAGTTTCTAGATTCTTCTGCCAGGGCTGGCTTTAAACTGCAATCTTCAGATCTCAGTCTCCTGAATAGCAGGTCACCAGTGGCCATCTTAATTGGTATTTTTTGACTCTCTGTGTGTGTTTTGCAGAACAGTGTTTCAGCCTGGTCTGGCCTTTCACAGTCTATCCACTAGAAGGATCAGTACAAAGACCACTCTGCTCTTCACCTTTGACCATTGGAGCCTAACACTCCAGCAGTCAACCATGAACAGAGGAAAATACGTGTACATGTGAGTCCACCTTGAAAAAAAATAAGGCAAGCTCACTAATAGTTAAATATTAATAAAGATGTGGCTGGTCACATAGGGCAGTAGAGATTGTATATTATTTCCTCAAGTTATATTCCAGAAAATTGCTACTTTTTACTTGTAACGTTGTTTTGTGAATCAGACTATAATAATTGAATGTGATATTTCAAGAAGTTTTTTTTTAAATATTTACAGAGGGTAGTAATATGACTTAATTAAAAGAAGTTAATCTAAATGTAAGGTATATTGGGCTGGAGAGAAGTGGAGCCAAGTGTGAGAAGAATAAAAGTCCTATGTAAAGTGACCCTATTATAGCACAGATGAAGGAAAGGAAATGATCCAGGCAGATGGCTTATGCCTGTAATCCTAGCTACTCATGAGGCTGAGGTCTCAGGATCACAGTTTGAAGCTAGCCTGTCCAGGAGAGTCCAGGAAAGTCAGAAATATTCCAGTTAATCTCCAATTAACTATCAGAAAACCAGAAGTGGCACTGTGGCTCAAAATGGTAGAGTACTAGCTTTGAATGCAAAAGCTTAGGGACAGTGGTCAGCCCCTAAGTTCAAACCCTCTGACCCCCCCCAACAAAAAAAAGTTGAAATAAGAAGAATGGAGGTTAAGGGCGAGGCAGAACACGAGCACTGCGATCAACACTAGTGCTGAAAAAACAAGCAGGATTATATTTGAGACAAGCAAAACTCGGTATTGTAAATGTATAAAAAATACAAAATTCTGATTTTTGAGGAATGGGAAATTATTTAATTTCTTTGAGATTCCAGTATCCACATTTATAAAACAGATAAAGAGAATGCCTATGTTGTTTGCCTTCTGGGCTTGATGTGAGAATCACATGCCTTTTGTAGACATCAATATCATTTTTTGTGTGTAGGAGGGTCATGGGGCTTGAACTTGGCCTGGGCGTTGTCCCTGAGCTCTTCAGCTCAAGGCTACCTCCCTACCCTTGAGCCAAGCCCCATTTCCAATTTTCTAGAGGTTAAATGTAGATAAGAATCTCAAGTCCTTTTATGCCCAGGCTGGCTTTGAACCTTGATCCTCAGATCTCAGCCTCCTGAGTAGCTAGGTTTACAGGCATGAGCCACTGTGCCCGGCTGACATCAATATAATTTTAAGCTTTTTTTGAGGGAAGAACAGTCATAGTAGTGGGGAAGTATGGAGATGTGAAGAAAGATTTGCTATAAACAAAAAAAGGAAGGGGAAGGGAAAGTGCAAAGAGACAGTAAAAATAGGAAGGAAATAGATGCTCACTTACTGAGGACTATTGCATGCTTGACATTGGGTGAGGCACTTTTAGGTAAAAAGTGTCATTTAATTATCACCAATGTCTGAGGTAGCTGGTGACACTTTTTAGATTCAAATAGAATGCGGAGATGCATGGCTTTAGCGTAACTAGTAGATGAAGCAGTGGATGGGAAGATAACTCCTGAACTCTAATGGTGTCATTGAGGATCAGTTTTCAGTGACTGCAGATTTATTTTTTAAACAAAACTGGATCTGTTTCAGGTTCAATGACACAATACAGTAACTTTGCCCATGATGTCTTTTCTTTTTCTTTTTTCAATTTATTTAAAAAAATTATTGTAAAGATGATGTACAGAGGGGTTACAGTCATATAAGTCAGGTGAAGAGTCCATTTCTTTTTAAGCAGTGTCACTCCCCATCATTTTCTCCCACTTTTCCCTCCTCCCAATCCCTCCCCCCCGCAACTTGTGTAGTTCACTCCCAATAGTGTCTAGTGAGTATCACTGCTGAATGGGTCCCTTTGTCCCATTGTTTCTGTGATTCCCCTCCCCAAATCAGGTAAACATATGCAGAACAAAATCAAAACAACTCTAAGATTCTACCTCACTCCAGTTAGAATGGTCATGATCAAGAAATCTAATAGCAACATATGCTGGAGGAGGATGTAGCTAGGAGGGATCACTACTACACCGTTGGTGGGAGTGCAAACTTGTTCAACCACTATGGAAAGCAGTATGGCAGTTCCTCAAAAGGCTAAACATAGAGCTCCCCTATGACCCAGCAATTCCACTACTTGGCATTTACCTAATCGCCCAGAAACAAGGACATACTAAAGCCACTAGCACATCAATGTTCATTGCAGCACTATTTACCACAGCAAAGATATGGAACCAACCCAGATGCCCCTCAGTTGATAAGTGCATCAACAAGATGTGGTATTTATACACAATGGAATTCGATGCTGCTGTCAGAAAGAATGATATCACCCCATTTGTAAGGAAATGGAAAGACTTAGAAAAAAATCATATTAAGTGAAGTAAGCCAGACTCAAAGGAACATAGGCTCAATGGTTTCCCTCATTTGTCATAATCAGTAGAAACTTGGGCTCTTCTAGCAGATTTACAATAGAGTAAAACCTAGATACATAAGGCCATATCGTATGACCCTAAATGAAAGGACCTCCAGGATATAGAAACAAAAGCCATATAATGAGTGATTGTTGTCCTTAATATACTATGTTATCTCTCATCTGTTTTGTTGTCTCTTGGTTATCTCATATTGTTACAGTATTTTACCTTGTTATCTGATATATTGTATATATGCTTATTTGGTTATTTGAAATAGGATAGGGAAGGGGGGAAAACAAGATTAGGGGTGGGGCTCGGGGGAGGGAAATGGGAACCAAGACATGAGAAAGGGTATCAATGTTTGTGAAGTAATGCATCTTCTATCTGGTGAATATAATGTAACCCTTCTTTTAATTACAATAAAAATATATGAAAAAAACATATACAGAACAAAGGGTACAGAAATAATAATAATAATAATAATAATAATAATAATAATAAAACTAGCAACAAAGGGGAATACACCAAAGGAGGGAAAAGAACCTCAAACAGTACAATAAGAAAAAGCTCTGGGAGGGGGCCAGAAGTTTGGCCTAGTGGTAGAGCGCTTGCCTAGCATGCATGAAGACTTGGGTTTGATTCCTTGGTACCACATACATAGAAAAATAAAAGCTGGAAGTGGTGCTGTGGCTCAAGTGGTAGAGCTCTAGCCTTGAGAAAAATCCAAGGACAGTGCTCAGGCCCTGAGCTCAAGCCCAGGACTGGCAAAAAAAAAAAAAAAAGCTCTGGCTTCCATGTCTAGGAGTTCATTTTGATAAGCATCATTTTATATGATCATTTGCACATAGCTATTGAGCCCTTGTGATCCTTTCCTAAGGCAATCCTCCTTGGTTTCCACAATGTGAATGCTTAAGAGTCCTGTTGAATTGATCATGTCCCTGTAATTATTTGTCTTTTACTATCTATTGGGTTTACATGTAGATTTATAGGAGCATTCTAATTCTTACAAATGAGGGAAAGCATGCAGCCTACATTTCTTTGGGTCTGGATTACTTTGCTTAATACAATATTTTTTCCATTTTTTTTTTCATAAGGACAAATGGGCAATGTCATTCTTTCTGATGGAAGTACAGAATTTCATTGTGTGTGTGTGTGTGTGTGTGTGTGTGTGTGTGTGCGTGTGCGCGCGCGCGCGCGTGTGTGTGTGTGTATCACATTTTCTTGATCCATTCATCCACTGAAGGGCCTCTGGGTTGATTCCATATCTTAGTGATGGTAAATAAGGATGCAATGAACATGGTTTTGCTAGTGGCTTTAGTCTAGCTTGGTCTGTGGTCATCGGGGAAATGCCCCGTGTGGAATTTCTGGGACATAGGGAAGCTCTGTGTTTAATCTTTTGCGGAAGCTCCATACTACTTTCCAGAGTGGTTGAACAAGTTTACATTCCTATATCTTTTCTTGAACTAGTGTAATGGAAGAGGAAAACGAGACAGCACCAGTATATTTCCATTTCCGCCCGTTTTCAACAGACCAGACAGTGGTTTCTCTTTTATTTGTGGGCTTCTTGCTGTTGGACCTAGGCAGCCTTGCTGGAAACCTCACCATTGGGCTCACAGTCTGGCGTGATCACTGTCTTCACAGCCCCATGGACTTCTTCCTTTTTGCCCTGGCTGTGTTGGAGATTGGCTATTCCACCAACATTGCTCCATTGACCCTGGCTAGCATCCTATCCATGGGTAACACACGCCTCTCCCTCTCTGGATGTGGCACCCAGATGTTCTTCTTTATCCTCCTGGGAGGTTCTGACTGTGTCTTGCTTGCTGTCATGGCCTATGACAGGTACGTGGCCATCTGCCACCCACTGCATTATCACTGCATCATGACTTGGCAGCAATGTGGGATGATGACCTTAGGTTCTTTGGGGCTGGGCTTCTTATTGTCGCTGCCAGTGACCCTTCTTATCTGCCACCTTCCATTCTGTGGCCACAATGAAATCTACCATTTCTTCTGTGACATGCCAGCAGTCATGCGCCTGGCCTGTGCCAACACCCAGGTGCATGAGGCAGCTCTGTTTGCCATCAGTGTGGCCGCTGTGGCCATCCCCTTCCTTCTGATCTGCCTGTCCTATGGCTGCATTGTGGCCACCATCTTGAGGATGAATTCGACAGAGGGAAAGCGCCGGGCCTTCTCCACCTGCTCTTCCCATCTCCTTGTGGTTCTCCTGCAGTATGGTGGTTGCACGCTCATCTACCTGCGCCCCAGCTCTAGCTACTCCCCCGAGGAAGGCCGTGCAGTATCTGTGGTCTACACATTTTTCTCCCCAATGTTGAACCCTTTGATTTATAGCATAAGGAACCAAGAGGTGACTGATGCAGTAAGGAAACTTCTGGCAAGAATGTTTTGCTTCAGAAAATCAGAAATACTCTTTCCCCTTAAAAAAAAAAATCTCCAAACCAGGAGTAGAGATGTGATCTAAAAGACAATAAGCTCAAAAGAATATAGTGCAGGAGAATGTCTCCACGACTGTTTTGGCCTGTGAAATGATAATCAGCACTAATTTCTCTACTTTTTATTAGATGCAAATGATGAAGCCCCACATTGGTCTCTGCCACCTTAAACATGCCTCCTTTTCTCCTTTAGGACTTAGGCTAAAGACTGGCACAGGAAAGTGAGAGATGAAGAGAAGGGATAAATGGACCAGTAGGCTGGTGGCAGCTGGTAATTGAGTGGTAGGCCACCCTACCCTGTCTTTAAAGGCATGTAGATGCTGTGGATGGATACATCCAAATTTCCTATCAACCTTTCTCTTTATGTAAGGCCTGCTCAAATCCTACTGTCTTAATAATAAAAATATATTTGATCACTCTTCCAGAAAGAAAGCAATCCTTATTTGCTAACTTGTACTGCTTTTGTGCATATGTATGTGTGCTTACGTGCATGCATGTGTATGTGCATGCATGTGTGTGTGCGCATGTGCGTGTACCAGCATAATATCCTTGTCTGTGTGACATTCTTAAAAGGATGAACAGCTAGCCTCATGATGGTGGCTCATGATTATAATCCTAGCTACTCAGATTGAGATCTGAGGATCAAAGTTCAAAACTAACTTAGGCAGAAAAGTCCTTGAGACTCTTCTTTCCAGTTAAGCACTAAAAAAGCCTGAAGTCAGAGCTGTGGCTCAAGTGTAGAGCACTAGCCCTGAGCAAACAAAAACTCAGAGACAGAGCTCAGGCCCTGAGTTCAAGACACAGAACTGATTGAATGCATGCACACGCACCTGCATGTGCACACACACACACACACACACACACACAGAAATGAGTATAAAATGTTTAGCACATTAAGTTAAGCAAAGATAAAAACCGTAAGAGTATAGAAAAATTAGAGAATGAAGAGAAAGTAGGGAGGGATATGGGAGGGAAAGGGACATCAAAAAGAAAAAGCAAAACATGAGAAGGGGTATCAGTGTGTGAAAAGTAATGTATCCTCTATTTGGTGAATATACCTGTAACCCCTCTATACATAATAATAAAAAAGGAAAAAAACCCAAAGAAATTAATTGATATAATAAATAAAAGTAATAAGATTTAAAATTAAATAATAAGATATAATCAATACAACAATTTAACCAATATAATAAATTAATAAACAATAGATTATAACAGACACCAGAAATTAATAAAATAATAAGTATGATATACTTATGATGATAAGACAGAAATTAATAGTAATATATAAATCAATAACACACATCTATAACTATAAATAAGTTAATAAAATGATTCCAAAGAATGCCTCTGTGTCATTCAGAGACGACAGTGACTGTCTATTTTGCCAAACTACCTTACATTTAGAGAATGAAAGTGTAAGCAAATGATTAACACGTAGCTAAGCTTAGTAGCATCACCTCAGTTTAGATGACCCCATCTCCAATCAGTTCCTGTTTGTGCTCCGACAAACACCTACTGGGGATGGTCCCTTGGAAAGTCAAGTTTGACTCCTGGGACTTGGACAAGGAATTCTCCAGAAATGAGATCAACAGCGCGAGTGGGAAGCAACCCAGAGTTTCTCATCTGCAAATCCCCAAGTCCCACTGTCCTCCCTTGTGAAGAGGCTGCAGGGAACTGCAGACACTGTCTACATGTGTGCCATCCTCAGAGAGACATGACTCCTCGGTCATTCTGCTCCACAGGTCACACTTTGGTTTCCCTCAGCCTCAGCTAAGGATGTGCTTTCCAGCGAGGCCTCTAGGAAGAAGAAAGGAAGGGTGGAAGGAAGACCTGGATACTCGAGCTAGAGCCAAAGGCTGGACCAAAGAATGCTCTTCACCTTGGGATATACTGGTCCTGTGAACAACAAATGATCCTGTGAGTTACAAATGATTTGGATTAATCACGATTTATGCCAGTGATATTCACCATGCCACAATAAGTCTTCTACACAGATATCCTTGTGGGGGATAAGAGGATTTGTCTCCCTAGAAATGTGGTCTGTTGTTCTCTAGGTTGCCTGACAGTAGTGAGGAAACAACTGTCTACTCTCATTTAGGAGAACGCGATTTGTTGAGGCATTCAGAAAAGATAATCTGACTTAGTTTTGTTTTTTTTTTTTAAACTACACACCCAGAAGCTCTGTGGTAAAGGAAGGACTCAGATGTTGGTGACATCTTTGGAGGTGGTGTGGGTGACAATGTACCAAAGAGGAAAAATATTATTGAGTGTTTGTATTTCCTGGTTAAGAAAAGATTTAGAGAATACCAACCCACCTTTAAGGAGTTGGAACTGAGCAGCAAGGAAACCAGCTTGAGAACGATATTGGGGGCTCACACCTAGAATCCTAACTACTTAGGAGGCTGATATTACAGGACTGTAATTGGAAGACAACCTAGGCAGAAAGCTGTATGAGACTCTTATCTCCAATTAAGCGGCAAAAAGTTAGAAGTAGAGATGTGCCAGAGGACCAGCCTTGAAGAAAGAAAAGTCCCAATCCCAGTCCAAAAAACAAACATGGAGGAAGAGAACTATTAAATACAATGGGAGCTCACTGAGAAGACCTCAGATGAGAGTGGAATGGGCAGAGATTACTCACTCCTTCGCCGACGCTGTGGATGAAGACAAAAAAGGCAAAAGAATGAATTTTTATTTGTATATTACACTTTAAATGTCCTTAAAAATAGAATACCTGAAGTAAAACCCTGAGATCAAAATCAGCTTATAGATATAGTCAAAGATTTTTATAGCAATGGAGTTTACTTATTTATTCTTTAAATTAGCACTGAGCAATGCTCACTAACTGAATATTAAGCTTAGCTTTGTGCTTCCTAGCAACTGAGACAAGAAGAAAAAAATGAGCTATGTATCAGGTTCATTCAAAGAAGTGTGTGTGTGCGCGCGTGTGTGTGTGTTGTATGGTTAAGGGAGGCAATAAAAACTCAAGCAAAAGTGTGTTTGTTTGGAGAAATGAGATGTCCTGATCTCTTAAAGTATGCCCCAAATATTTTCAATTGAGAAACTTATTTAAGAAGTAAATTTGAGGGGCCGGGAGTTTGGCCTAGTGGTAGAGTGCTTGCCTAGCATGCACGAATACCCGGGTTCGATTCCTCTGTACCACATACATAAAAAAAAGCCGGAAGTGGTGCTGAGGCTCAAGTAGTCGAGTGCTAGCTTTGAGAAAGTCCAGGTCCTGAGCCCAAGCCCAAGTCTGGCAAAAAAAAAAAAAAAAAAAAAAAAAAGTAAGTTTGAGAGATGTGTTTTTCTGGAGCTATGTGGTTCGACTTAGCTTCTGGAAACAGACTCATTGTTTCTGAAAATGACAAGAGGAATTGTACATTTATTTATTTATATATTTTTTATTGTAATTAATAGAAGGGTTACATTACATTTGCCAGACTTGTACATTTATTGAAGTAAGGGCTGGAATAAGCCTGGGCATGGTGACTTATGCCTGTAACCCAGAAATACGGCAGGTATAAGCATGGTCTCAGACTGTTCCTGGGACAAATATGAGACCCTATCTGAAAAATAGCTTACAACAAAAAAATAAAAAATGGATTGGAAGCCTGGCTCTGGTGGTAGAGCACCTGCCTAGCAAGCAAAGGCCTTGAGTCCAACCCCAATTATGCCAGGATTGGTATGGGGAATAAAAAAGACTTCTTCATTAACCTCAAAAGGCTAGAATTGCAAGTTAAATGTTAACTATTATCTTAAGAAGGGGTTAAGAGTAAAGGAAAGAGTGAGACAAGGAAAAGGAGAAAGAAAGTTCAATTGTACAGACAACTGAGGTAGGATCAAGAACAAGTTGTTTGTGGAAATAAACAACATAAATCACTCTCTAGAATTAGCACAATCTGAGACAGCACCTGTGTTGAAGTGCATAGATTTTTGTGGCCATATTCTCAGCGTTAGGAGTTCAATGCATATTGGTCAACATCACCCCTTAGGGCCACCTATTTTAGGTTTCCTATGGTAGTGGTTTGCTACTGTAGATACCACACAAACTTGTCCTGAAATACAGTTCTACTGACCATAGGCATATTGTAAAATAAGTTGCCATGCCATGCAAGGTATTTTTTTCCTCTTGAGTATTCAATGAGTTTTTATTATCTGTTGTATATGACTGTCTGTGGGGAGGTAGGGAGTGTTGTGATATTTACAGAGATGAGGGTGGAATTCAGGGAACCCACAAAGGCTACTGACTGTAGTACCATGTTCCTGTCACTCCAGCTACTGCAGAAAGTGTCAAGAGGATTACAGTCCAGGTTAGCCCACACAAACGTCTCAGAAACAACCAGAGCAAAAGAAGGGTGGAAATATGATTCAAACAATTAGAACCCCTTCCAAATTAAATGTGAAGCCAGGAGTTCAACCTCTAGTACACTGACAAACAAACAAATCCATAAGACCCAGCAGCCAGAGGTGAAGGGAGTTCAGCTAATGTTAGTTCTTAGAGACCAGCCTGTCATAAGGGAAACGCAAGGTAGATCATGGATCTAGAAACCACTGAAGATTAGCCAGCCCAACTTTCTCTTTGTGAGTCACCGAAGGATGGGCAGGTTCTTCAGGTCCTGGATGTGAACGGTTCATGGAGGTGAAGGGTAGAATAATATCTAGATCAGGGCTGAGGAAACTCAAGGGCAAGTGAGTAGCTTACAGCTTCAAATGAGGCATAAATGAAGCCAGCACTTCCTGTTCGATTGAAGAATTTGGTGACCTTCATTAAGGTGGCCTCAGAATATAGGGAGTGGGTTGGAAACCAGATTGCTTGTTATACAGAATAGTAAATGGCTATTGTGGGAAAGAGGCAGAGGGAGGGTTTAGAGGATGCCCTAACTTGATGGAAACTGCTTTATACCATGGGTTGTTCTTGAATGGGAAATGGAAGTAAATCTTCTAGACTGAGAAAACATGCGGAAGTAGGAAAGGCTGTGTGCATGGAGCAGCGTGGAGAATCTGGAGGCTGAATTGTCAGTGAAGAAGGAAGGAGGAGAGAAGTTTGCACAGCTCTTAGTGAAGATCACAAAGGGAGCTGGTTCAGGTTTGGGGAAGGTGTTGGAGATGATAATGGCTCTCTGTTTCGGGTGTTACCAGTGAGAAGAATTTTGTGATCAGCCAGGTGTTGAGATGGTATTACAGAAAGCCAACAGAACTGGCCAGAGGCCAGAGTATTGAATGGCAAACCGTGATGGGAATGTAATAGAAAGGGGATGCATTAGAAGTCTTGGATGGACATGCTTATCTTGTAGAGCTTAACAGCAAGAGATGGGAGGGGAATGGTATTAGAGATTGCTGGTGACATTTGTGGAGGTCTTAGTGGGGCCACGTACACTAATTTTGACAAAATCTTTAGCTGTATTCTAGTTATCTTTATGGATGATATAATGGAAGCAGAAGAAAGAGCATACAAGTTTCTCATATTGGTCAATTCAAATAATAAATTAGCAACTAGTCAGTCTCATGGTCATTCTCAAGAGGATGTTTATTGCTTTAATATTAAACGCAGTCTAATATTTTTTTGTGCATGTTGACGTGAAGATGTGAGCCTAGTCACAGCGATATTCTTCATGATAGCTCGTGATGTGGAGACAGTTCATTGTCAGTGAATTGATGGATGGACCAGGGACACACAGCACAAAGGGTTATCATTCAGCTACACGATGATATACTTTTGACTTATCATATAAAGTAGATGCACCAAGAATAAAACTGATGCTTGATAAGCAAGATGTGGTAGGAATTTGATTCTACTTATGTGAGGGATGAGACGAGGCGAATTCGTGGAGACCCAAAGATGAATAGAGGTCACATTGCATGACGGGTATAGAATTTTTGGAGGGCTGAGGCTAGGAGTTGCGTGGATCATCTTTAGGGTATGTGATCCTGACATTTACCTTTCCCCAGGGGGCAGCGCCTGTGTCCTCAACAGACCCAGGGCCTTGGACATGGAAGAAGCAAATCAAACTAGGATGATCCTCTTTCACTTCCGCCCCTTCTCCAAACTCCCCGAGGTGCAGATGTTGATTTTTGTGGCCCTTCTCATCATGTACATAATCAGCATCAGTGGAAACGTCTCCATTTTCCTTACCATCTGGATCAATCCATGTCTCCACACTCCCATGTATTTCTTTCTGGCAAACTTGGCAGCTCTGGAGATTTTCTACTCGTCAACCATCGCCCCGTTGACTCTGGCTAGTGTCCTCTCTCCTGAGAGGACACTCATCTCCCTGCCAGGATGTGGCACTCAGATGTTCTTTTTCATCTTTCTGGGCAGCGCTGACTGTATCATGCTGGCAGTCATGGCCTATGATCGGTTTGTGGCCATCTGTCACCCTTTGCATTACACGCTCATCATGAGCTGGCGCTTGTGTGTCCGGCTGGCCCTGGGGTCTTTGCTGCTGGGGTTTGTCTTGGCCTTGCAGCTGACTGTGCTTATCTTCCGGCTCCCTTTCTGCAGCAGCAAGGAAATCAGCTTGTTCTACTGCGACGTCCTCCCCGTTATGAGAATGGCGTGTGCCGACACCCATGTACACGAGGCCACTCTGTTTGTGGTCAGTGTTATCGTCCTCACCATTCCCTTCCTGCTCATCACTCTCTCCTATGTCTTTATTGGGGCTGCGATCCTGAAGATGCATTCAGCCGAGGGGAGGCACAGGGCCTTCTCCACCTGCTCCTCCCACCTGACCATGGTTCTCCTTCAGTACGGATGCACAAGCCTCATCTACTTGTGTCCCAGCTCCAGTTACTCTCCCGAGAGGGGCCAAGTTGTGTCTGTGGTTTATACGTTCATCACCCCCATGCTGAACCCCCTGATCTACAGCATGAGGAACAGAGACCTGAAGGTTTCTTTGAAGAAAGCAATAATGAGGCTCCTTCTGTTCTAAACAAAAGGGAAAGCCGGGCACTGGTGGCTCATGCCTGTCATCCTCACTGCTCAGGAGGCTGAGATCACGGTTCAAAGCCAGCCAGGGCACATAAGTCCTGAGACTGTTGTTTCCAATTAATCACCAGAAAACCAGAAGTGGCCGTGTGATTCAAGTGGTAGAGCTCTAGCCTTGAGCTGAAGAGCTCAGGGACAGCAGCCAGGCCCAGAGTTCAAGCCCCATGACTGACCAAAAAAAAAAAAAAAGTAAGCACTCTGAATGCCACCCTACAACATGGCTGGGTAGAGGCACTGACTTGATAGTTTCAGGATGTGGGGATAGAGGCTGGTACATCCTTGGCTGTGCACTGTTAGTCTTGAATTACTTTTGAGTGGTCATGTTCCCTTTCTCAGCCTTAGATTTGTCAATCTCTGAAACAGGGAAAAATAATGGTTCCAGTATTTAAACTCTGGGGAATCTGTTCTTCATTTTTCCATTTATTTATCTGACCCCTTTGTTTGATCTCTCCCCAACATGGCACATGTTTCAGTTTTCTGAGAGTTATTTTGTTAAACTGTAAGTTAGTTGTTCAAAGGAATTAGTGCTTTGGTATGGATATGTAATGCTGCTGCTCTGTTTTTGAAAAATGCATTGGTAGTTACCATTGACATTGAATAATGAGATTCTGTAAGTGATTAAAATATTCCAGGCATTTCTCAGTTCGCAATGTTCTCTGGGAAGGCATTGTAGCCATGAGAGATTAGCAGTCATCTTTTCAAGGGACTCCACATAAAACATGTAATCTGTAGAAGTTGGGGGAACACACTGGAGAGTTTCTACCTTCAAAGGTGAGTAGGAATTCTCCAGATGACCTAGAGGAAGGGCATGTCTCACAGAGGAGGGAGGGAATCCATGAAAAGGAAGACTTTTGTGTATTGGGGAGGTGTTTTCTGGTGGGGCTAATAGTGGAGCTATATCTTGGGTGATAGCTTATGAGGCTAGACCAGATCAGAAAAGACCTTGGATGCCATACCAAGAACAGACTCCTCTCTTTCGCCCCAGTCCTAGGGCTTGAAGTCAGGGCCTGAGCACTGTCCTTGGGCTTTTTCCTCTAGGCTAGCACTCTGCCACTTGAGCCACAGCACCATTTCTGTTTTTTTCTATGTATGTGGTACCGAGGAATTGAACCTGGGTCTTCGTGCATGCTAGGCAAGCACTCTACCATTAGGCCAAACTCCCGGCCCTCTCTTCCCTTTATAATGAGAATCACAGGTAGAGGAAAGATAGGGGATACATTTCAAGAGGAAACATTTACTAAACTTAGCAAACACTTTAGCTCAGTACTTTTTGGTTCTCTGCTCAAGTTTGAGACCATAGAGATGAAGTTGCTGGGCTCTCACAGACCTGACAAGAGGTGTGGGAGGCAGACAAATGGCCAGGTACTTGTGCAACAAGGCAGAGTGTGATGAAGTCTATGCGGTCAGAGAGGCACATTAGAGGTGTACGTACCTAAATCTTGGCAGATGCTTTTCCTCAGTGAGTCTACTCTGAGGCCTGGAGAAAGGGTTGGAATTGCGCAGGTTACAAACTTAAATCAGGCATGGTGACCGAACATGGAGGTCTGGAAGATTGTGATTTCAGACAACCTTGGCAGACAGTTCTCCAGATCCCATCTTAACCAATAGCTGGGCACCATTGTGCCCAGCTCTTTGGGAAGCTGAGATTGGGAGGACTGCAGTTCAGGCCAGCCCAGGGCAAAAGTTTGTGAGGCCCGCATCTCAACAGAGAAAGCCAGGTGTGGTGAGCTTGTTATTTCAGGTATGGCTGGAGTATAAATAGGAGGATTATGGTTCAGATGCAAGCCTGAGAAAACAAGGAGACCTTATCTCAAAACTAAGCAGAGCAAAAACTCTCAGAAGCATGTCTGCTTAGCAATTTTCACAAAGCTCTGAGTTCAAATCCCAAGACCACAAGAAGAGAGAGGGAGAAGGAAAAGGAGAGGGAGAGCTCTAAGAAGGAAACTGAGTGACTCCATCAGGAATTTGGAATTTTAACTATGTGTCAGGCAGTCCCTGAGTTGACTACTGCTCTTTATGTCCTGATAGGATCCTCAAGCTAGTTACCCGGCTCTAGTGACAGAGTGACACATCTGAGATTAAATTATCCAGGTTGTGGCTTCTCCCTGTCCCCATCTCTGTGTCTCTCTTTCTTGCCCAGATGAAATCCAGTTGCCTGTGGCAAGCTGCCTTATGGAGAGAATGACATACAAGGAACAGAAGGACTCTCCCAGCCAATGACCAGCCAGGGGCTGAGGTCCTCAGTGTGACTGCTCTTGAGGAACAGAATCCTGCCTGCAACTGTGTATAACCCTGGAAGCAGATCCTCCTTCAGCCCAGTCTTCTGAATTGCCGTTGTGTGAGAGACTTGGAGTGCCTAGTCAAACCAATTCTTCGATTACAGAAATGGAGACAACCACATTATTTATTGTTTCAAGCCTTTTAGAATGAATTGTGTAGCATGCAATAAGCAATACGAACTGTAAGGGAGAAAAACTGGAACGCTAATTCTCCTGTTTATACTTCCTCTCATAGCTAGAATGGCAATTATGCATCTCTGGCTGCAGCTGTGCAGCCCTTGCTACTGTGCAGTTCCTTTTATCCCTTCCCACTTCCCATCACATCCTGGGGACAATGCCTCAAGAAACTCCTGATAGAAAATGGTCCCACTTATTCTAGAGCAGGCTCTGGCTGCTGTCAAGTAAGATTGAGTCCTTTATTCCAGTTAGAAAATAATGAGACTCAGGAGGTGGGGGTGGTGGGGGTGGAGAGAGAGAGAGAGAGAGAGAGAGAGAGAGAGAGAGAGAGAGAGAGAGAGAGAGAGAGAGAGAGAGAGAGAGAAAGAAACTAGAGAACCCAAAATATAAGGATACTGTCTAAGATTGTAAAGGTGAAACAAAGTGTTGGCATATTTATTAATAATCAAAATGCAAGCTCTGGTGAATCAATCCCATCTATGTTTGATAAGGAAACAGCTAAACTAAGACCTGGTAGGTAAGTGTATAAATATCATCACAGAGGAGAAAAAGGAAAGTACACGAGAAAGAAGCCGCTCCTCTGGAGCCTGGATCTGTAAGCCACTGTCTACCCATCTGGAGATCCTACAGTCCATTTGGCTTAGGTGTCAGGCTTCCTTACCTGGCAATGGATTCTCCTCTCTTAGCTCCCTTGTTCTGCAGTTAATCGACTTTTTCCTTGTCCATGACTGGCTGGTGGGGTCCACCCTTCTATTAATATAAAATGATCCTTAAAAAAAAATCAGAATAGTTATTATGTTTCCCCTAGGAGACTCCGTTACTTAGCTACTCTCAACTAACATCGGAAAAAGGAGTAGACAGCCAGGCGCTGGTGGCTCATGCCTGCCATCCTAGCTACTCAGGAGGCTCAGGTCTGAGGATGGTGGTTCGAAGCCAGCGTGGGGGCTGGAAAAGTCCGTGAGACTCTCCAGTGAACCACCAGAAAAACCGTCCATGGCTCCCGGTGCCACGGACGACCACCAGGGGGCGGGAGAGCCGCGCGGGAGCGGGGCCGGGCCGGGCCGCCCGTGGGACTCGGAAAGACTCGGGTGGGCGTCGGTGAGCGCGAAGACCCGGGCTGAGCACCGCAGCGCCGGTTCAAGCAGCCCAGCCTTGGGCTTCACGGCCGCCGACCAGGCCTGCGCTGGGCGCGCTCGTCCCCGCAGAGGGCAAAGTCCTGCTCGAGTCCACCCGCAGACCTGTCACCGCGGGGCACACACCCAGCCGCACGGCCGGCCCCGGGGGGCCACGTCCTCGCCCTTGGACACCCGAGGGCCCCTGATTCCCGCGGGGTGGGACGAGAGTCCTCGAGCCGTGGGGCGCAGGCCAGGGCGTCCCCGTGGTTGGTGGCTGTCCACTTGGGTTTCTCGTGGGCATCCTGCAATCGCCAGCCGCTCAGAGCCCGGCCTCCTCTCCTGGTAACCCGGAAAGCCCTTCCTCCGAGCCAGCCGAGGGTCTGGGCCTGGCCCAGGCCCAGAAGGACTCGAGGCCCAGCGGATCTTCCTCCGGGGCCCCGCGGTGCAATCCACCCGGACCGAAGGGCCTCTCGGCTGGTAGATCTCCATGGAGTCGGGCGCCGCGGGCCCTTTAAGGAGGAGCGCGGGGCGCGGCCCAGGTACGGGGCGGGTCCGGGGGCGGGCGGGCCGGCGGGGGAGCGCTGCGCCGGCGCGGGCCGGGGAGCCGGATTTGGAGCGCGGCGCCGGCGGGGGCCGGAGGGGGCGGCGCGGCGGCGGACCTCGGTGGCCCGGGACGCTCCTCCTAGCGAGCGGCCGCCGCCCGGCTCCGCCAGCGCGCCCAGCTCCCTCGGCCCGGCCCCTCGGAGCCGCTCCTCCGGGGCGCGCTCACCTGAGACGCGCTCCCCGCCCGCGGGCACCTGGGCGCCAGGATGAAGGACCGGCTGGAGCAGCTGAAGGCCGTGAGTCCCGCGGGGCGGCCCTGGGGGGGCTGCGGGATCCCCGGGAGGTGGAGCTGCCCCGGGACCGGCGCCCCCGTCGAGTCCCCAGATCGAGGCTTGGCGGGGCGGGGTGGGGGGGGCGCGGCCGAGGCCTGCGGGTCCCCCCTCCTCTCCTCCCCCGCCGCATCCCGCACCCGTCCCTCCCCGGCCGGGTCATGTGCTCCGTGATTCATCACCGGGCAGCGATTTCCCTAGACGCCTCCGATCTTCCCGACGCCCCGGAGCTGGACAGCGGCTCTCCGGAGCCGCGGGGCGGGGGTTGGCTGTGTTGGGGCGCAGTTGGGGTTCAACCGGGGGTCGGCCCGCCCGCGGCTGCCTGGCCCCGAGCCTCCGGTCGGTCTCCTCCTCTCCCCCTGTCCTCTTTGTTACCCTGGGGGTGGGGTGTCAGGCCCGCCTTCGGGGGGCAGCCCAGGGTTTGGGGTGAGCGGGCCGTCACCGGGGGGGGGGGAGGTCACCCCGGCACCGCCGCAGATCCGGCCCGGCTGCAGGAGCGCTGGGGACCGGAGCCGACTTCCTCTTTTAAGACTGGCTTCCTCCGTCTGGGAATAAATCACACGGTGGAGACGAGAGGATTGGGTGGCCACATGGCACTTGTTCTGGCGAAACGTTAACGCGTGGTTTTCCAGGCAGCTAGGCGTTGAGTCACCGAATCGGTAATGATGGGGTGATTACGGGTGCGGGGGTGCAGCACTGCGGTCTTCAGCCTCCTGTGACCCAGTGTGCACCGGCTGTACCGGCGCGCGCTCGCACACCTGCTACCTACCCCGAGGCTGAGATCTGAGGATTGGGAGGTTCAGGGCCGGATTGGGTAGGAAAGCCATGGGACTCTTGCCTCTAATTCATTAACCACCCCAAAGCCTGAACATGGAGCTCAAGCAGTAGAGCCAGAGCTTTGAGCAAAAAGCTGGGAGACAGCTCAGGCCCTGCGTTCACGCTCCAGGACGCACACACACACACACACACACACACACACACACAGACACACACACACACACACACACACCTTGTTGGAAGTGTATCAGCTTAGGTCTCAGTCTACACCTACCAGATGCAACTCTTGCTGAATCTTTCCAGGTAATTCACAAACACATTTGAGAGCCGGATTGGGTTCGAACTGGGGTTGTCCACTCCTTGAAGGCCAAGCCTAGCTTGTTCACTGAAAAATGTGATGCGAAATTGTGCAGGCTGAGCACAAGAGTGCCTGCGTGCTAAAGAGCGGTTGGGTGCACGGTACATAGAATTCAGTGAATCCACAGCAAGGCAAATCAAATGCTCTTCATCAAATAGAAATGCCTTTGACCACCTGGATAATGTTGCAATTTAGTTTCCTTTAGGGGGGAGAAGGGATGATACAGGGAGTGGAACTCAGGTCCCTTAGCCTTTTCTATTCAAGGCTGGAGGAGCCCTACCAGTTGAGTCATAGCTTCATTTCAGCTTTTTGTTGTTTGTTTTTAATTGAAGACTCTCATGGACTTTTCCTGCTGGATCTGGCTTTGAACCATGATCCTTAGATTTCAGCCTCCTGCTTAGCTAGTATTACAGGTTGAGGCACTGGCACCCAGTGCTGGGCTTACAATTATTTTTCTTTCTCCTTACTTGGGTGAGATCTTCATGACCCTGTCACAGGCTGGCTTGCAGAGGTGGCAGGGATTTGAGGAGCAGGGACTTCTTAGAGAAGCTGGCCTCACTGTCCTACTCTTGACAACAGAGCCTCTGGGCTTCCTGGTTACCTACAAGGGCAGAATTTATTGCCCCTGTTTTATAAGATGGGAAAACTGGAGCGCTACCTTGGTAGGGAGGAGATGCCTCAGGCCACACACCTGGTAAGGGCACAACTAGGAGAGAAGTTCAGATGCCTGATGCCCTTTCTGGAGCTCTTGTGAGCATGCTGAGTGGGGAGGCGGAAAGGAAGAAGAAGCCTGGCTTGGAGTTTTCTGTATCAGCACACTCACCAATCATAATGAAGGGAAAAAGCAAAGAGCAGATAGAGGCAGTTTCCTTCCACAGATTGGTTCTCTGTGACCTTGTTTATTTATTTATTTTTTTGTAGTGGGACTTGAATCCAGGGCCTGGGTGCTGTTTCTGAGCTCTTCAACTCAAAGCTAGCACTCTCCCACTTTGAGCCACACCTCCAACTTCCGGTTTTCTGGCAGTTTGTTGGAAGTGAGAGTCTCATATACTTTTCTGCTCCTGCTGGCTCTGAACAATCATCCTTATATCTCAGCCTTCTGAGTAGCTAAGATTGAAGGTTAGGAGCCACCGGCGTCAGGCTCTGACTTTTTCCAGTAGTTCATTGTCAACAGTCTTAATTGAGTTTTGAATTCCAGGAGTAAGCACAATTTTCCTGGGAACCCAAGCACCACCCTTCTTTCAGTGCTTTAATGGTTACCCTACAGCATGTGGAAAGCGAGGCTGGTTGTGGGAGGGTTGTTCTGAAGAGAGCTGTAGGCACAGTCTGAGAAGCATCACCAGGCAGAGAGGGCAGAGCAGGACTGGGCTGTAGGTTTTAGCGCCCCTGATTGTAGCCCTGCCGATTTCCTAACAGTGTTTCTTTTGCTAGTTTACTTCTGTTGCCTCTTGATGGATGCTTAGTAAAAGTAGGATTTGGGGCAGATCTCAGAAACCCTTTCTGGCATTCTCAATGGTTTCTGTGCAGACTGTTACAATTGGTGTGGATTTTGGTGTGCCGTTTATGGTTCTACTTGTGACCCGTCTCTTACCTGCCCTGTGACTGGGTTTACTGTCTTCTCGCTCTGACTCTAGTTAGCCATTACATGTTATTCGTTAGCCAGCACAAAATAGATTTCATATTCAGCAGTCTGTTGTAATTCTAAAACCCAGGGGAAGGGAGAGGATAACTGTCATCTGATAGCAGAAGTATGTCACCAGTGAGATTAGTTTTTCTCTGGGTAGATACAGGGGGAAGGGGAGGGGGCTGTGGAACTTATAGGAACTTGGGAAAAAGCATTTTATTAGTACTAGTATCATCATCATCATCATCATCATCATCATCCTCCTTCTCCTCCTCCTCCTCATCATTGTTGTTTTTGTGCCAGTTACGGGTACTTGAAACTCAGCGTTTGGGTACTGTTCCTTAGATTCAAGGCTGTTATTCTACCACTTGGAGCATTTTTCCTTTTCCAGCCTTTTGATGACGTCATGGACTTTATTGCCAGGGCTAGCTTCAAACCTCAATCTTCAGGGCTCAGCTTCCTGAATTGTTAGGATTATAGGTGTGAACCATTGGTCCCTGGCTGCAGAAGCTTTTTTTTTTTTTTTTTTTTTTCTTTTTTTTGTCGGTTGTGGGGCTTGAACTCTGGGTCTGGGTGCTGTCCCCGAGCTCTTCAGCTCAAGGCTACACTGCCCTACCCCTTGAGCCACAATGCCACTTCTGGTTTTCGAGTGGTTAATTAGAGATAAGAGTTTCTTGACTTTAGTGCTGGCTTTGAACCTTGATCCTCAGATCTCAGCCTCCTGAGTAGCTAGGATTATAGGCGTGAGCCACCTGGCATGGCTAGCAGAAGCATTTTTGAGTAATCAAGAGTTGCTCAAGGAGGGAGCAGGCTGGTTGGGGAGTATTGAGGCCACAGTGAGCATGAGGGGTAGACAAACAGCTTGCTGGGGAGTCTATCTTGGTTACAGGAGCTTGATGGTCTCTTTGAGGAGGGGAAGGTGAAGGGCTCTCTGCACTCTGAGAATGTTTGCTTCTTTAAGATGATTCATTGTCCAAAGTCTTTGGAATCCATAAAGGACTGGGAGTTCAGAATTACACCTATGAATTGCCCCTTGTCGTGATGAGGTAATCTGTGAACAATCGCACAGCACAGCACATAGGAGTTCTGCACACTTGGCCAGCTGGGAGCAATAGCCTCAGCGTGGGGTGGGCCTATCTGAGAGGCGGAAGTCATGTGACCTGATCTATCTTATCTCTGACTGGCGCTGCTGGCTGAGAGGGGCAGTCAGAGAGCTGCTTCTTAGCTGAGCTAGCAGCAGGTGGTCAGGAATGTGCTGGGCCTCCACCCAGCTTTTCCCTGCAGTTTCCTTCTTGATTTCTGTGCAGCTGAACTTTGAAATAGCTGAATCTAGACCTTGTTTGGCTCTGAGAACTTTTGCTGGGTCCTGTTTTCCATTCAGTGGGTGTTTGCTGAGGACCTACTATGTGCCTCATCCTGACATAGATACAGAGGTCTAGTGGTCACCAACACTTATTTCTGTCCTTTTGGAAGGAGATGGTCAGGTAGGCACACACAAGAACCAATATGATATGCCATCCTTGTGATGGAAGCCATCCTAGACAGGCCCTATTGGCCAGACTCTGTGAATAGATTCTTAGAAGAAATAATGCCTAAGCTCAGGGCTCTCTTCCCTTAGGAAGAAAAGCAAGGATCCTAGATTTTCTCAGTCTCTGTCTTCATAGCCACTCAGCGATATGCACACTGTACATATTGACAAGAACCTAAACGACATGGGAGCATACACAGATATACAAGTATTGCTCTGACCACCGTGATTTGAACTTTTTTGACCTGCATTTGTCTCGTTGTGGTCTGATAGTAGGGCACATTATAATATAAAGTGTTATAGTCTTAAAAAATGGTCACACAAAGAAACAAAGAGATATAACTCAGGAAAAGTGGACCCCAAATAAATCAGAGATAGATTATGATGGTGGAGAAGCCAGGAATGGATGGAAGAGAGGTCAAGGACTTTGGATTACATTGGAGAGGAATACTAGAAGGATTTTTGGAGGGCTAGCGAGGAGTTGTATGTATTGGACTCTCCCAGACCAGCACCATGTAGGAAATCATCTAACCACCTGAGGTTCTAAAGGCCAGACTCAGTTTCTGTCATCTTAGTCTTCTCTTGTATGTGCTGCTTCCTAAAATGGATTTCCTCATCCTTCTTGCCCACTAGAAGTTGAGGATTTTCAAGGGAGCAGAGGTCGGTCCTCAGGATAGTGTTATACTATAACTCATCAGAAACCAGCAGCTGTGCTTTCCCTTTTTAAAATTTAACTTAGTGTTTACCGAACCCCTATTGTATTACCAGATGCCATGGGTCAACCCCAAATCTTAACCTAGCACGGGCCCCTTCCTTGAGATTCCATGCTCCCTCCTTGATGTGATTTTGTACTAGCCAGGATTCCTTCTTCATGTCCTCTCTGTGTACTTGGGGAGGGTTCCTTTCCTGCCAGATCTGTTTTGCTGTGAGCAGACCAGAAGCAGAGAACTGAGAGGAGAACGATAGGGATTGAGTGGGGATTATAGACTCATCAGTTGGAGGCCAGAGAGAAATGCTTGGATGAGAGAAGGGGATTAATTTTATTTTTATTCCAGTGAGCAGTGGGGGAGGATGGAAACTGGTAAGAGCCAAGAGAGAGAAAGAGAGAGGGGAGGAGGGAGAGGTGCTTGTTTATACTGTTCTCCCTTCTAATGCTTCCTCCCTGACTTTTGTCAAAATTCCCATACCCCTTGAAAAATTCATTTACTTCAACTGCAGCCTATAAATATTCTCCTTTTAATCCTGCAGCTTGCATTGCCTGTATTTGTACTGTAATTGAACAGTTTTCTATGACATCAGAAGGTTGAAATTTTTTTTCCCTAAGAGGAAAATGATAAAAGGAGCGAATGACATGGATCAAGATGCATTGTACTCAGAACACACTGGCAGACCGAATGGTAATACAAAGTTTCCACTGAGTGGGTTTTATACCAGCTTCCATTTTCATTCTTTTTGTTATTGTGAGTCGGATTATTGCCTTCTATGTCTGTTATGTTTACGGTTGGTGATCCTAATTTTTGTCACCCTATCATCTACAATAAGAATGGCCATGTATTGAGTAGCTTACTGTTGGACAGGACTTGTGTTTGGTTCTCATCCTATCTTTAAGCTTTTTGGTGCTACAAGGCTAGATAGTGTAATGGTTCATTCCTATTTTACAGACGGGGGAGTGCAGGGATCGTATTTCTAGCTGGGGAGTGGTGCGATCAAAAATTGAATACTTGGTTGGGTGTCCAGTATGTCACACTATAATTCTGGCTACTTGGGAGGCTAAGATCTAAGGATCATGGTTTGAAGCCAACTGGGGCAGCGAAATCCATGAGACTCTTATCTCCAATAAACTACTCAGAAAAAACTGGAAGTGGAGTTGTGGCTTATTTTCTCACCCCACTCCCTGTGGATTGGTGAAACGTTTCCTGGCTGGCATGACATATTCACTCAGGGAATCTTCCACCTTTGCCAATGTATAGACCAGAAGACACCCACCCATCTCCCAGGGTGGATGAGGCCCTAGGCCCCTAACTTTATGGAAACCCATGTTATGGAGGGCTGCCCCTGACCAGGACAAACCAAGGGCGTATGGATGCCTGCGTGAAGATCCGAACACCTCATTTCCCCCTCTCCTTGCAAGATCCTGCTCCTCACCTGGCTGGTGGTTCATGCCTGTCATCCTAGTTACTCAGGAGGCTGAGATCTGAGGATCACGGTTCAAAGCCAATCCCAGGCACTAAAGACCATGAGACTCTTATCTCCAATTAACCACTAGAAAACTGGAAGTGGCCCGGTAGCTCAAGGGATAGGGTGGTAACCTTGAGCTGAAGAGCTGAGGGATAACACCCACGCCCAGAGTTCAAGTCCCACGATTGACCAAACCAAACCAAACCAAACAAAACAAAAACGTTGCGCAAAGTGTTTATTTTTATTGTTATGAAAAAATAGCCATATGGTATTACAAAAACTGTCTACCTTGGTAGTTCTGGGGCTCTGGAAGTAAGCAGAGACCACATGTCTCATTCTCTCTTGGGTCTTTCCAGCTGAAAATCAAGCCATATGGCGGATGAGTGGGGTTATTCTGCCCATGTGTTAACCCATAGAGACTGTAATCCCTGAGGAGCCTACCCTCCAGCCTGGGTTATATGGGGCTCTCCTCAGTTTGCCTCTCCTACCACTGTCTTCTCTGTTAGGTAAGCTTGAGTTGTGGCATTTGGATGTTTCCATGGCAACCCCCCCCCAAGTCTGTGTGGAGACCCAGTGAAGTTTAGCCCCCACCTAAAGAGATTAGTGGAACATGCACTGTCGCTGTCTGAGCATGTCAGCTGTTTAGTTTTGTTTTTTTTCTTCTTCTGTTGTTTTTCTTTTTTCTTTCTTTTTTTCTTTTTTTTCCCAGTAGCCTTTTAGAGTTACCGAAAAGCTGCAAAGATAATACAGAGAATTCCTATTTATCCCTCACCTGAGTAAATACTCTTGGTTCTAACTATGATGTGAGTATTCCAGAAGGATCATGTTGGGAAAGGGGGTAGTGGAACAGGTGGAAAGGAAAGGTCCAGGAGACAAGCTGAGGAAGGAGTAAGATACGGTTAAGGTATTTTGTTGTTGTTGTTTTATGTTGACACTGGGGCTTGAACTTAGGGCCAGGCTCTCTCTCTCAGGATTTCCACTCAAGACCAGTGCTCTACCATTTGAGCCATATCGCTACTTCTGGCTTTTTTTTTTTTTTTGCTGGTTCATTGTAGATTAGAATGTCATAGACTTTTCTGCTCAGTTTATCTTTGGATTTTGAGCCTTAGTTGTCAGCCTGAGTAGCTAAGTAGCTAAGTTTATAGGCTTGAGCCACAGTGAAGTCACAGCACTGTTCCTTTCTTCCGTTTGTATCCTTGAGAGAAGAATGTTGCTGAGGTGTTGAGGGGCAGAGACCGAAGAGGGGGAGGAAGGAGAAGTCAGAAAGAGAATATAGAAGGCTGGGTTGAACTGGGCCATATGGGGAAGCCAAGGCGGAAGAAGAAGGTGTTATTTGAATTTACTTCAGTAAATTCCAGGATGAGAGAGAAAGCAGGAAAAAGGCGTGGTTTTACCTAGAACAACCTTCCTGTAGGTTTCCTTTGGTAAGTCCAGCAGGAGTGGATTTCCCCCAAGAATCATCTCTGCTCTGCCCTTCCCTCCCCTCCTGAGGCTCTGTCTTGCAGTCAGGTGATTGTGGGTACCCTGTCCTTTTCTGGGTATATAATACGCAGCTTGTATTGTATTAAATGTTGTCACCAGTCATCATGTGATGGTGTAATAGTCTATCAGTCTTCTGTCTGAGACAGTGAGATCCCAGACAGCTGGGAGCTGCTGCGTTTGCTCATTCTCCCCTCTTCCTCACCTCTCCTGTTAAGTATTAAGTATTATTGCTTGGCAATCATTGATGTTCCATATGTGTTCCATAGATGAATTAATTAACACGTGAATCTGTTACTCTTTTTGGGGGCTTGAACTCAGGGCCTGGAAATCTGTTACTCTCTATGGAATCTTGTAGTGAGGTGGAACAGATGTGGGTATTGACCTCGAGAGCACCAGATCCCTGCCTAAGTTAATATAGTAGTGAACCTTGGCTGGACCTAATGGAGGGGTCCAGAACTGGCTTCGTTTCTTTTTAAAATTATTTTTTGCCAGTCCTGGGGCTTGAACTCAGGGCTTAAGCACTGTCCTTGGGCTTTTCTCAAGGTTAGAACTCTACCACTTGAGCCATGGCACCACTTCTTTTTCTTTTTCTTTTTTTGCCAGTCCTGCGGCTTGAACAAGGGCCTGGGCACTGTCCTTGGACATGTTTTGCTCAAGGCTACTGCTCTGCCACTTGAGCCATAGTGCCACTTCTGGCTTTTTTTCTGTGTAGGTGTTACTGAGGAATCAAACCCAGGGCTTTGTGCATGCTGGGTGAGCATACCACCACTAGGCTATGCTCCTGGCCCCAATTTCCTACTTTTTCTATGTATCTGGTACCAAGGAATCAAACCCGGGTCTTCATGTGTGGTAGGCAAACACTACCACTGGGCTAAACTCCCGGCCCTTTGTTCCTATTATTATTATTATTATTATTACTATTTTGCCAGTCCTTAGGCTTGAACTCAAGGCCTGGGCACTGTCCTTTCCAGCCTTTTCTGTATATGTGGCCTTGAGTAATCGAACCCAGGGCTTTGTGCAACCTAGGCAAGCATGATATCACTGGCCCTACTTTTGTTTCTTTTTAGCTGGATAATTTTAGGAGAATTAAACACAGATTTCTCATTTGTGTAGATAACTACCTTTCACCCCCCTCTCCCCTCCTTTACCAGTTTCTGCTGCTTTTCTTCCTTGAGAATGTTCACTGTTTCTCCACTGGTCCTAGTCCAGAGTTTAAGAAGTAAACCAGGTAGGAACTAACATGACAGGCGAGGATGGAATTTCAGTGATGATGGTGTCTATTAAATAGAATGTGAGTTTTTGTTGTTGTTGTTTGTTTGTTTGTTTTTTTGGCCAGTGCTGGGCTTGAACTCAGGGCCTGGGCACAGTCCCTGAGCTTCTTTTGCTCAAGACTACCACTGTACCACTTGAACCACAATGCCACTTCCAGCTTTTTTTCTATTTATGTGGTACTGAGGAATAGACAGGGCTTCATGCATGTTAGGCAAGCAGTCTACCACTAAGCCATATTCCCAGTCTCTGCTTTTTATTTATTTGTGTGTTTATTTATGTATTTTTGCTGGTCCTGGGGCTTGAACTCAGGGCCTGTGCACTGTCCTTGGGCTTTTTCCTCAAAGCTAGCACTCTGCCACTTGGGACACAGCACCACTTCCAGCTTTTTCTAGGTATGTGGTACCAAGGAATCGAACCTGGGCCTTCGTGCATGCTAGGCAAGCACTCTACCACTAGGCCAAACTCCCAGCCCAGGACACATTCACATAGGATATGTTTGCTGATAGGGAGTGATTTCAATACAGATGAACAGTGCAGTCTTACTGTTTCCCCCCATACCCCCAGGCTTGTCCAAGTTGGAAATTTAGTAAACACCTTTCTAATGAACTCTTAGTTTGACAATAAGTCCAAGCAGAATGACAAAGTACTTAGAAGTGAAGGGTAATGAGAGTAACACATTTCAAAATTGCCAAGGATATAGCAGAAATGTATTCTGTAAGTGTGTATAGCAGAAATTAGAGGCTTAAAAGGATGAAGTAAGCCAGGCATGGGTGGTTCATTCCTTGAACCTTAGCTATTCAGAAAGCTGAGATCTGAGTGGTTCAGCACCAGCTTGGATAGACAATTTTTTTTCTTTTTTTGGGGGCTTGAATTCTGGGTCTGGGCGCTGTCCCTGAGCTCTTGAGCTCAAGGCTACTGGCCCTACCCCTTGAGCCACAGCTCCACCTCTGGTTTTCTAGTGGCTAACTGGAGATAAACGTCTTGATGACTTCTGTGCCTGGGCTGGCTTTCAACCTTAGGTCTTAGCCTCCTGAGTAGCTAGGATCATAGTCGTGAGCCACTGGCTCCTGACTCAGACAAATTCTTACATCAAATTAAGCAGCAAAAAGCCAGAAGTGGAAGTGCGACTCAAGTAGTAGAGCACCCATCCTTGTGCAGAAAAAGCGGAGCAAGAGCACTGGGCCTTGAGTAGAAGCCCCAGTACTGGCACAAAAACAATAAAAAATAAACAAGGTGAATTATAGTTGCTGTCAATTTTCCTCTTCCTCAGTCACCTGTTGTCACCTTCTAAGAACTGGTTGACATCGGAGTCTCATCTTCAACAGAAACTGTAGGGAAGACAAGGCTCCATTCTCTGCCTGATATCACCCACACTGGGCACTGAGTGGTTTCCAGCCTTGCTCTGAACATCTCACGTGTACTAGCTAATTTCACCTCTACCACATTTGAGCAGATTATCCTGGTTACGTTATATACCAGGAAACCGAGGCAGAAAGCAGTGGAAGATTTTGTTCAAGGTCACATCCTAGGCTCAGCGGGATGGCTCATACCTATAATCCCAACTACTCAGGAGATGGAGACCAGGAGAACGATGGTTCAAGGGCAGTCCAGACAAGTCAGTGAGACCATGGCATCTTCCACACAAGCTGACATGATGGTGTGTGCCTGAAATCCCAGCGAGGTGGGGGCACAGGTGGTGCAAGACCCTATCTCAAAAATGACTGAAAAGTAAAGAGAGCCGAGGTACAGCTCAGCTGGTAGAGTACCTGCTTAATAAGTAAGTAAGCATAGGCTTTGAGTTCAAAACCAGTATTATCCCCCCACACCAAAAGAAAGAAAGAAAAAAATCACAATGTACCCAAATGACAGGAGGGCCTTAGTCCAGGAAGTCAGTTGTAACTCTGTATTTTTTTTTTTTTTGCCAGTCCTGGGCTTGGGCTCAGGGCCTGAGCACTGTCTTTGGGCTTCCTCAAGGCTAGAGCTCTACCACTTGAGCCACAGCACTACTTCTGGCTTTTTTCTATATATGTGGTACTGAGGAATTGAACCCCGGTCTTTGTGCATGCTAGGCAAGCACTCTACCACTAGGCCAAACTCCCGGCCCCGTGTAACCCTGTATCTTAACACCGTGGCATTATATGTGATGGCAGCTTTTTTCTTCACACATATAGATTATTAATCCATCCCAATTCAATGGATGTTGCTACATCCCCTGAAGTAAGTGGAGGTGTGGACAGCTCCTGGCGTAGGCTGTTGAGAGTATGAGTGGGGTCACATATCCACTTTTGAGTCTTAAAAATGCCACTGAAGAGAGAGAGAGAGAGAGAGAGAGAGAGAGAGAGAGAGAGAGAGAGAGAGAGAGAGAGAGAGAGAGAGAGGAGAGAGAGAAAGAGAAAGAGAGAAAGAGAAAGAGAGAAAGAGAGAGAGAGAGAGAGAGAGTATGTGTGTGTGTGTGTTCAAGGCCCAGTTCTGGGCCTAAGCTTTTTGTTTTTGCTCAAGACTAGTGCTCTACCACTTGAGCCACACGCCTGCCTCTTGACTTTTTGGTGGCCAACTGGAGACAAGACTCTCATGGACTTTCCTGCCTAGGCTAGCTTTGAACAGAGATCCTCAGATCTCAGTCTCCTGAGTAGCTAGGCATGATGCCTGTAATTCAGCACCTGGCTGAGTCATTTTGTTATTTTTTTTTTTTTTAATCCATTATGGGGCTTGAGCTCTGGGCCTGGGCGCTGTCTTTGAGTTCTTCAGCTCAAGGCTACTGCCCTACCCCTGGGCCTAGGTATTGTCCCTGAGCTCTTCAGCTCAAGGCTGCCCCCCTACCCCTTAAGCCTCAGCCCCACTTCCCAATTTTCTGTTGGGGTTTCTGTTGGTGATAAGAGTCTCATGTTTTTTAGTGCCTGGGCTGGCTTTGAATTGTAATCCTCAGATCTCAGCCTTCTGAGTAGCTGGGATTACAGCTGTAAGCCACTGTGCCTGGCTTTGTCCTTTAATCTTATTAAGCATTGCTTTACCTATAAATGACTAGAGTAACCTCATAGAGTCGATGTGAGACATAGTATACGTATATTTCCAATGGCTCCTGGACACACGCACATATGTCTAGTGTTGTTGAGGAAGCATGCATGGGCCGAGTCCTCACAACTTGGGCTCTTGTCCACTTACATTCTGATTCACCAGCCTGAGCCTGATCTGATCGTTTGTCTATTCCTCCATGTTATCTTCTCTCACCCGAGACTAATATTTGCTTTTAGTGGCCCAGGTAGAAGCGCACAGGTAGAAGTGGACCAGCTGGAGGCTTACCTCCACTCTCCCTCTGTTCCTTTCCTCCTCAGGGATCTGATAGCAGTGTTTGTGGAGGATGCTGTTCCACGAAAGGCAGGGGGTGGGAGGGTAGTGTTTTGTTGGGAGAGTAAACAATAGTGTTATGGGGAGGATGGGCCATGGAGAAGGAAAAGAAAGGACACCAAGTGCCCACTGAGAGCCCCCATGGTCAATCAGAATTTCTGCTCCTTTCTCTCAAAGAAGAGGGACTAGAAAACCCCACTGGGAGGCAGCATGTATCGGGGTACATGCCTGTGGGTGCTGGAGTCTTCATGTTAGCCTTCATTCTCAGGAAGAAACGTCGGGAATGTAGGCAGAAGAGGTAAGAGAAAGCGGATGCCGTGTGCTTGGAATCCTGAAAGAATATCAGGAGAGAAGCCCAGTTTGTAAAGAAGAGTGTGACGATGGAGAACTGTTTCCGTATGTGGAGAAGACATGAGAATTTGTGCTCACCTGCACTTATCTGGAGGGCTGTGAGCCATCAGCCTGCACTCCTTTACTATACTGTGACAGAAGGGATCCCCTGTCCTTTCCTTCTTTTGGCTCATCTGTTTTGCTCCCTTCTTCGTAGAAGACATCTGTTCTTCTACTTCAGTGGTGGGCCCCTCCCCCCTTCCCCTACTTCCTTCCCTCTCATTCTCCTCTCCCTGCTCTTTTCTTCCTCCCTTTCCCCCCTACTTCTCTCAGAGCATAAAGCAGCTAATCTGCAGACTGAAGAGGGGAGAGGAGGCTCAGGAGCCCCCAGTCTTCCGGCTTTTCCTCCCTGACTACCCTATGTGATTTCTGAGGCATATTTCGGGGTGTGGGTATCCTTGGTTTTTCTCAGGCCTCGGGTAGAAAACTAAGCTTCTTCCTTGGTGAGAAAACCATCATCTGAGACTTTTATTGCGTTGTCCTCAAGATCCACAGTTTCCACCTTTCAGCCAGGGCGATTTCTATAGATAGGGCTGTGTTGCTGCTTTTCTGGCTAGTCTTAGTGGTAGACCTTGAGCAGGGCACAGTGTACTAAGATGGGCTTAGGATGGAAGACTTGTGCCTACTCCCTGGCTCTATAGCTGGAAGACCTTGAACAACTTCTCGTTTTTCTGGCCTCAACCACAGAATCTAGACAGGATCTCTTGACCTTGATGTATAGGAAGCAGGTTGTTATAGCCAATCAAGTGCCAAGAGGAGGCTCTGTAGGTGGCAGATATGTTTATTAATTATCTGAATTAGTAAAGGGGGATTCTTGTAGTTAGATAGACTAAGGATGATAGAGAAAGCTCTTGAGAGAAAGGCAGTGGGAACCATTGCAGCTCCAGTTATTTGAGGTAAAGTTCTGAACCCACGATCTCTTCCCACTCTGTCCAGAGAGTCATCACCCTGGCTGTTGTCTCTGACATGTGCCATCTGCCTGATGTTGGAGAGGGAAGATAAATTCCCCAGTTCTGTCTCAGTGCTACCTAAGCCACTGGTGTCTCCCTTCTGATGTGAGATGTATCAGGGGGTTGTGCCAGGGTAGCTGGACTTAAGGCCCTCTGTATTTTTCTCTCCCCCTGTGGCTTTTCTTGCACGCTCCTGTAACGTTCTTCTCACCGCATGCTTGATTCTCTGATAATGTCAGACTTCCCTTCTCAGCTCTGTGGACTGAAGAGAGAGGCCAACACCTTTCTTTGCCCCAAGGGTCTCTGAGAACCCTTAATCTGCCAGAGCCATTTGTGTTAGAAAGAAAGGGAGCCCTGTCTTGCGATTTGGTGGGCTCCCCTCTGCAGGGAAGCCTGACAGGGATTCCAGGTAGTTTGTAATAATGGCCTCTTCCTTGCATTTTCTGATCGGCATTACAGTTTGTTATTACTTTATGGCTGTGTGTGTGTGTGTGTGTGTGTGTGTGTGTGTGTGTGTGTGTGTAACTCTGAATGAGAAGATCTCAATCTAGGAACCTGAGTTCTAGTCCCACCTGTATCCATAATCCATTATTTGGGCAGAGGCCATGGTTTCATCTTTGAGTAAGGTAATTTAGGGGTAAAAGCCTCAAGACTCAGTCAGCTGCTCGGTGAGCCTCTGCTTCCTCTCCCCCACCCCTTCTGCTTGCTTAGGACCAGGCTAACCCCATGGGGAAATTAACACGATGATTCCATCATGTGTACAGTTACTTCATAGAGTTCTGCTCTTACGCTTTACTTTGACTAAGAAACTTTACAATATTATCTTGTTTAATTCATGTAACAGTTGATGTACATGTGTATGTATCTCTATGTGCTTATTATTTTAATAGAAGGCATTTATTACTTATTTATTTTTTGGTGCCAATCCTGGGCCTTGAACTCACGGCCTAGACACTTGCCCTTAGCTTTTGTGCTCAGCTAGCACTCCACCACCTTGAGCCACATCTCCACTTTCAGTTTTTTGGTGGTTCATTGGAGAAAGGAGTCTCACAGACTTCCCTGCCTGGGCTGCCTTTGAATTGCAATTCTCAGATCTCAGCCTCCTGAGTAGTTAGGATTATAGGTGTGCGCTGCTGGTACCTGGCTGTGAATTTTTCTTTCATTTATCATCTTTAAGTTGTGGTCCCCAGGGGTTTCAACTCAAAGTACTGAGTCATAGGTACCATGCATCTTAGTCAGCATCACCCCTTTCATCATTCTCCCCAACCCATATCTAAACTGAATTTTTTTCTTTTTTTGCCGGTCAACTCAGAGCCTGGCCACTGTCCTTGGGTACTTTTATGTTCAAGGATAGCGCTCTGCCGTTTGTGCCACAGCACCACTTCCGGCTTTTTCTGAGTATGTGGTACTGAGGAATTGAACCCAGGGCTTTGTGCATGCTAGGCAAGCACTCTTATCACTAGGCTATTCTGGCCCTGAACGGAATTTTTATTTTATTTATTTATTTTTGTGGGTTGTTGGCCTTGAACTGTGGGCTTTGGCACTGCCCCTCAGCTCTTCAGTTCAATGCTACCGCCCTACCCCTTGAGCTACAGCATCACTGCTGGTATTCTATGGTTAATTGGAGATACGTGTCTCGTAGACTTTAGTGCCTGGACTGGCTTTGAACCTTGATCTTCAGCTCTCAGCCTCCTGAGTAGCTAGGATTACAGGCATGAGCCACCACACCCCGCCCTGGACTGAATTTTTAAAGGCTAAGTAAAAAAGTTGGGCAAATGCCTTTTAGGAAGAGGACCTTGTATGACAGTGGCGACCTGCACTGAATAGTACAGGTAGGAAGTGGGAAGAATTTCATAGTGTTTGCTCTAGAAAAAGTCCATCAGGGTGAGGAATGTGGGTAAGGTGTGGGTAAAGGGCTGATTTTGTCCTCTTTAGGCTTTGGGCTTTAATCCTCGGAGGTGAGCACTCATTAAATCACCTCGGGGAGTGGAGGGACACAAATCAGGTCTGCACTTTAGGGGATGCTTGTAGAGGGGCAGCCCTCTTGAACGTGGCTTCATCAAGTTTAGGATGCTGTTGCTTCACACTTGCGGGGGATGGGAGGCTGCAGGAGTGGGCCAGAGACTTCCCGGTGGTTGGATGACTGAACATATCCACGGTGGTTCCCAGGAACTCCTGGTTCTGTGGATTTGTGTGTGGCCCTAGGTGAGACGACAGGGCCCTCGTGGTTCCCCTTGTCCATGGAGTTATTAAAGAGAGCATGTGAGCGTGATGTATCTTAGGTATAGGTAGTCACAGGCCGTTGAATTGTAGCAAAAGAAGATGTAGCAGGTATCTGGGGAGAGTCAGCAGGAAGAACGTAGAACAGGATCACTTCCTCTAGGTAGTTTGTGTGTGCCTGTGTGTGTGTGTGTGTGTGTGTGTGATTTTGTGGAGGAAGGTGTGAGTGAGGTTGAGAAACTTCTGTTGCCATATGTTTCAGGGACCTCAGTTCCTTTTTTTAAAAAAAATAATTTAAATTAAAAAAATAAATTTGAGCTGTCTTACTAAGGGAGAAAGCATAGTACCGTTTCCTTCATGATTGCTGGGGGGTCGGGGGAGGTTTTCTAAGAATGGGGAAGTCTTAACTTCATAAGCTCGTGCTGTGGAGGGAGTGTGTTTGGAGCTGATGTGGAGATGGGGGTCTGTGTCCCATAGATGGGTTAGAGTCTCCCCATCTTTATATTTTAGATATACCACTTTGGCTAAGCTGGTAAACCTCGCCCAAATGTTAGATTCCTCAACTAAAGTGAGGTATAATATGTGGGGAGAGATGAGTTAGGATTTAAACACACGTACCATCCCCATCACCAGCCACAACTAGACCTCACATTTGGGTTGACGCGTGTAATTCTGTGGCAGTGTGTGTGCCAGGGTTCACTTCCCAGCCCTGCAAACATTTAGAGAAGAATCCCAACAACAAAAAGCAAACAACAAAGCTTATAGCATTTGTTGAGTACTTATGGTATGCTAGGTTCTGCACAAAAGGATCTAGATTTCGTCTTTATACAGCTTTTCAGAAACCGATAGTAGTGTTATCATTGTTAACAGCTAAGGAAGCCCAGACCCGAGGACGTTAGGTGCTTGATTGTATTTTTTTTTTTTTTCCTCCTTCCCTCAACCTTTGCAAAAAGTTCAGTTGATGATCAGACTTGGGTTTTGATATCAGACAGTGAAAAAGCTCAGGGTAGCTGCTGGAGCTTACAGGGTCTCCTCGGTGGCTGCTCGTGGTTTGAATTCTGTCCCTGCTGGTTTGTCTCCTGCAGAAGCAGCTGACACAGGATGATGATGCAGACGAGGTGGAGATTGCCATCGACAACACGGCTTTCATGGATGAGTTCTTCTCGGAGGTGGGCAAGTCTTCCTGGATTGTTTTCTGAAGGCACACGAGGAAACACACACAGCTTCCTGAGTAAGAACAGAAAAATACCTCAGATCTTTCCAAGGAAGGACACAGTTTTTGCTGGACTGTAACCACCTGTTACAGGGAAATTCGCTTTTTATGTCTTTCTTGGGAGGATCTGAATTTTTAATCTGATTCAAGAAGAAGGTACCTGAAGATACACATTTACTCATTTACTCATTCATTCATTTACTCATTGATGTTGGTACTGGGCACTCTACCATTTGAGCCACACCTCCATTTCCAGCTTTTTGCTAGCTCATGGGAGAGAAGAATGTCACAGAGGAGTTGATCAAGGAGGGAAGTGCTGGCTTTGGTGCCAGGCAAACTTGGTTTTGTGACTATTTCTTGAAGTGCTATTCTAGAGAGTGAGCTCATGCTCATAAAACACCCACAGGAGTGTTAGGTGTGTGTACACTGAAGGAGTGGTATTTATAGCACACATACACGTTGTCATTGAAGTTTTCTACATTGTACTGTGTACTACATTCATTTTCCCTTGGATGGAAATAGGCGTGGTATTTTTTTTTTCCTGGAAGGGGAATTCAGGCACTTCCTCTCTCCTGGGGTTGTGGATGTGGAATAGTAACTCTGTAGATCTCTTCTACAGGTGTTCGTGGGTGCGTAGTGTCTGTCACGGTAATAAGCGGGTTGGAGAAGAGCCCCGAGTATATGGTGGCCTGATAGAGAGGTCGGCTCTAAGCTGCTGCTGCTTATAAGTGGGCCTGTCCTTTTGGAGAAAGAGACACAGTGAGAGCAAACAGTACTTGGGCTGGTCAGCTTGTGGGCTGAGGGAGGACAATGTCCTCTATTGAGTGGACTCAAGGAGATGTTTGAAGAAGTTGTGGCTTGTTCTGTAATTGCCCCGGGCAACCACAGAGTCTAAAGAACATCTTCCCTAATAGTGAGGCACCTTCTCCTGTAACTGGTTCCCCCGAACCAGCAGGAGGCTGGCTGAGTGGCAGGATTCCTTGGTGGGGGGTAGAAAGGAGCTCGTAAGCTTGGATCCTGGCTTGTGTCCCACCTCAAGCGTTGTGGCTTTAGCCTCACACGTCTGGCAAACATTGTGGACCGAGAGGGGCTCTGGGTGAAGAAAGATTTCTTTTTTTCTTCAAGATGCCCTGTTCTGTTTATAATCACTTTATCTTTGTAAGAGGATTTCCTGACATCTAGAAAACTTCCACCAAACCCTATCATATTTAGAGCAGAGACGGGGACAACACGGTGTGGAACTGTTATGCTCCTGATCTTAGCCTCCTGCTGTAGTAGCTGAGGTGACAGGCATGTGCCATTATGCCCACATTTTGGAAGCTTTTTTTTTGATTAAAATTTTTGTTTTGTTTTAGAGGTTTGAACTCAGGGCTTTGTGCCTGCTAGGCTGGTGCAGTGCTACCAAGTCACACCTCTAGCCTTGTTTTTCATTGGTTAGGGTTTGCTTTCTGCTAAGGACTGTGCCTGGACCACAATCCACCTGTTATTGCTGGGGTCCCTGGCCTGCACGGCTGTGTCCAGCCTCCTTCCACAGAGGCTGTGTCTCAGGCTTCTCTTTCTGGGCTGTTCCCCTCTCACACTCAGCCTCCCTTGGAGTGTACCCTGATCCAACTATTGGTATCTCATATTCTTTTTGTCCAGGTGGGCCTCAAATCACAGCCCTCCTATTTGTAGGCTCCTGAGAGCCCTGTATCCATCTAGTGGATTTCTTAGAATGATACTCCTGTGACTAAACTGGCCTTTTGAACGGGCTCCTGCACTAATCCTCTGACATTCATCCAACCGACATCTTTTGAGTGATACCTTCTGCTTGACACAATGGCAGATATGAAGTATTTAAGCTGGGAGACCCACAGTTCCAGCACTGAGGAGATCTGGGTCAGGCATGGGGAGCATAGGCAAAGTTCTGTGAGGTGGGATAGGGCAGGGTAGGAGAGGGAGCAAAGCCTGGCTAGAAGCACAGAGATCTGAGGTGTGGGATTGATTTTTGTCAGACCAGAGAACCTCACTGTGACTATAACATGGAAGTCTAGGCATTAAGTCAAATCTAGCAGGTTAAGGACCTCTTAACTCTTTAAGAAAGGTATCTGGAGGACAGGGTCATACTAGGCAAGATGGCAGATCCTGCATTTCCAGGCTGTTCCAACAGGGAAGATAGGAACTCCTGGCAGTCATTTGCCTGTGTGTTCTAATTTTGCCCCAGTCCCTGCTCTGTATTGCAGGGAATTATAATCTATAACTTAACTCATGCTAATGAGCTCTCAAATTCCTGCATTTATTATGCTTTGTTTGAACCTACCCTCCCTAATGCTCTTCCTGCTACTCCATTCTCTCCATTGTGTGTTTATTACACACACAGCATGAAATATTGTGTGTGTATGTATGTGTGTGTATATATATATATATGTGTGTATACACACGCACACACACAAACGTACACACGCATATTATACGTTCATCTCTTGACAGATACCTAGGTTTACTTCATATCTTAGCAGTTGTGCATATTGCCACAGAAGCATGCATTATTCAGGTATTGCTGTTATATGCTGACTTCATTTCCTTCTGGTTATATTCCCAGGAGTGGTATGGCACGGTCATATGGCAGTTCTAGAACTTCTGTATTGTTTTCCATAGACTCTGAACCTAGTTTCTCATTAAAAATGTGTAAGGTTTCCTCCCCCCCAATATCCCAAATTAATTGATTGATCGATTTTGATAACATTCTGACCATGGTGAGAGGGAATCTCATTGTCCTTTTGATCTTCATTAGAAAACTCCATTTGCACGTTCTCTTGCAAACTAGCTTTTAGTATGTCTGACCAAGGACAATGCTCTAGAGTAAATATTTGTGGGTTGCTCCCTGAATTGATATGCTGAAGCCTAGACTTAATAGATTTCTCAACCTGAAACATTGTGAGAAATATATACTTATTATCTAGATGATCAATGTATACGGTGTTTTTCTTTCTGTTTTTTTTGGGGGGGGAGGTTGGGGCGCACTTGGGCGCTGTCTCTTAGTGCTTCAGCTCAAGGCTACCATCCTACTCTGGAGTCAAGCCCCACTTCCTGCTTTCTGGAGGTTAATTGAAAATAAGAGTCTCAGGTCCTTTTGTGTCCATGCTGGCTTTGAACCTTGATCCTCAGATCATAGCCTCCTGAATAGCTAGGATTATAGGCGTGAGCTACGGAACCCAGCTAATGTTTTTTTTAAGAGGAATCTGAACAGACGAGGCAGGAAGCAGTAGCAGAAGATTCTCCTGTCTTGACATGTCTCCTTAATGGATGTTGTTTTTCACTTGATAGATCTTACCTGTGCTGTTCCAGTTCCTCTAGTCAAACCTACCATGGCCTGGCTGTCAGCAGAAAGCCCTGGCTTTAGGCTAAAGTGATCCTACCTGCTGTTGCTCATTTTCAGGGTGCTTTGTCCTTCTTTGCTTGGCGTCTTGGCCCCTCCTTTCTATGTGAATGCTTCCCTGTACTACATTGTGTGGGCTAGAGTGAGTGAGGGATGGGCTTTTGTTTTCCTGACTAAAGTTTGAGGGATGCAAAGCTCAAATACATACAGTTGATTTGAGATTATTGCCTAAGAAAACTTGCTTTTGCTAGCCAGTATAGCTCTGAGATTCTTCTTTTCATTCATTAAAAAGTTGAAACACTATATATAGTTTTGGTCTTGATAAAACCTGGTAGGGTCCTTGCACATCGATGGCTTGGCTGACTGAAGTCTTCCTTCTCTGAAGTGCTGGAAAAGAAGCAAAGAAACTATAGCAGACATGACTGAGCAGCTCTGATGTGAAGACTGGGGCCATATCATTGCGGGGTGGGGGAGAATGCGAAGGTATATGAACTGTGAAAAGGAGGAATTGTTTATTTGCCTGTGTAATCCACATTATTTTTGTCACTTTGGAAAGGTGAGTCACGTAAGTTCTTAGTAAATAAAAATGCAATTAGGGTCCAAAGTACATAGGACATTAGAGGAAGCAGAAATTATTATTATTTTGTGCTGGCCTGGGCATTGCTTCTAAGCTCTCTTGCTGAAGGCTAGTGCTCTACTACTTGAACCACACCTTTACTTCCAGCTTTTTGTAATTAATTGGAGGTAAGAGTCTCTCAGACTTTTCCTCTCCTGGCAGGCTTAGAGCTGCAATCCTTGAATCTCAGCTTCCTGAGAGTAGCTAGGATTACCGACATGAGCCACTAGCTCTCGACTAGAGGTTAAGAAGAAAAAGAACCAAAGCTTGGTGCTTAACCTTCTATCTTACCCCACCACAACTTACCAGTTCTTCAGAGGAGTCTTGCTTTCTATTGTCTAATTAGACTCCACTGATGAATTTTCAGGTCCCAGAAGGAAGAGGCCACCCATGACTTCAAAAGAACTTCCTGCTTTTAGCTAGGCGATAGCAGCCAGGGCAGTCATGATTGGCAGCGCTCAACTCGAGGGACCTGATGTCCTTAGATTTCCTTGATTGGTTTCTGATGACATCAGAGTGTCTTGTGAACATTAGGGTTGCTGTATGAGTCACATGAGACGAGCTGGGGGATGTGTTGTGTCCTATCTAACATAAAATGGCAAATATCTATCATCATCATAATCTAATATTTACTGAGCAATTGTCTTAAACATAAAACTAGTCGTTTCGTTTCATATTTAAAAAAAAAATCTTGTATTACCTGAAGTCCCGTGTTGCTGACCGATCAATAAACATACATTTTAAAAGCCAACATCTATCCAGGCCCTGGTAGTTCATGCCTGAGAACCTTAGTCCTAGCTACTCACAAGGATGTGATGTGAAGATTGCAGTTTGAAGCTGGAAGCAAAGCTATTGTTCAAGTGGTAGACTGCTAGCCTTGAGCACAAAAGCTCAGGCCCTAACTTGAAGTACTAGAACTGATACACACACACACACACACACACACACACACACACACACACACACACACACACAGAGATTAACGGCCAAAAAGCTGGCGCACAAAAGCCTTGAACAGCAATGTGAAGGGACAGTGCCTAGGCCTGGAGTTCAAATCCCAGTACTGGCACACACACAGTATATCAACATATAATAATAAGAAATTGGGATGCATTAGCTGCAGATTTAGCATGGGGATTGTTTCCTAAGCAATGCTTTTTTAGTACTCATCTATGGAACTGTGGTCAGAGGACAAAGACATCAGGCTGTTATCTCTGTGAAATGCAGCCGGACTAACTTCTCAGAATCGGCCATGCACATTAGCATGATGTGAGCGGAGCGCACAGGAGCTTGGGAAGAGACGACGGAACGTTCCATAGAGGGTGATAGTGATTCTGTCTAGGAGTCTGAAAGAATTATGAGAAGTGGGAGCAGAGGCAACCTTTATTTGAATGGGAGAGTTAAGATGCCAGGAAATGGAAGCAAGTTACTTAGATACTTGTTGTTACAAATCTCCTACCAGGGTTCTGGGCTGGGAAGGCCACCTCAGGCTGTATGAGGCCTTGCTCATCTACTCTCACCATGGGGAGGAAAGACCAGGATGGTTGAAGTTTAGGCTAGGATACTATCCAGTTCTCCAGGTAACCTTCCAGAAGATTCATTTTCTAAGGCAACCAAAATCCATTGACCATGTAGTATCTGAGACCTCCTGTATTGTTAAAAGTTGTTCATTTAAAATTATTTAGCACATTTTATTTCTAGAAAGACCCTGTGTTTTGCAAAATCAATTCATTATGTATGCAGGTATACATGCCTGTATGCACAGATGTGTGTATGTATTACGTATGAAACATGGTGGACTCAGTATTTGTGAACTGCAGGAGTTCAGTGTGAGAGGAAGGAGAAGGCAGGGATGGGTGGTAATTTGGGGAGCTGGTCCTAGAGACCCCTGAAGTTCACATGTGGCAACACAGGCCCCCTTTTTTTGTTGCTGTTGAGTAGACAGGAGACTCTGCTAAAAGAGAAAGAGTATGGAGAAATAAGTCTTAGATCGAGTGGCTAAAGCATACCCACTGGCACCTGCGCACAGGGTTTGAGAGCTTTCTCTCACTAGCTATCACTTCTGGAAACTTCAGCTTTCTCGTTGGAATACAGATGCTAATGCACTCCTACTGTTTGTTTTTCCAGATTAAAATGCTTCACAAGTATGTACATTTATATTCGAATGACGTAATTACATTGAAATTTTATTCTACATCTTGAAGCAGGTGATTCTGTAGTCAGAGTATGGCACTAAGCCAACGTATTTATGGCAGGGTGGGGATAATTGATTTGATGGCTAGAGAGCTTATTATTTAGCCCGTTTTCTGTCCAATTTGGAGAGCTGCCAACAAGTTTATCTGTCTGTCTATCTATCTATCTATCTATCTATCTATCTATCTATCTATCTATCTATCTATCTATCTAGACCTATCTAGATAGGTCTTGGGCACTGTCCCTTCGTTACTTTGTTCAAGGCTAGCACTCTACCATTTGAGCCACAGTGTAACATCTAGCTTTTTGCTGATTCATTGCAGATAAGTTTCACAGACTTTTCTGTCTGAGCTGGCTTTGAATCTTGATGCTCAGATCTCAGTCTCCCAAGTGGCTAAGATTACTGGTGTGAGACACTTGCGCTGAGCTTACTGGCACCCAGTTTTTTTTTTTTAAAAAAAGAAGTGAAACATTTACTTGAGGAGTAAACGGGGGATTTACTCGTGGGAGATTCTTACACACTGAGTTGTATTTTTGTTTCATCTTTGGCGTGAAGACTCCACTGCCTAGCATTTTACAAGGTTTCCGTTGGTTAGTTGCCATGTGAGTGCCCCCTCTTTGGGGGTAAGGTGATAGATGTGGGTGTTGAGGGGGTGGCCCCTGTATGCTGCAGCAGAAGGTGTGGTGCTGAGTTACTTAACACTTTTGAAAAGAGACCTGAGATCAAACCCCACTACTTCCCCTCCTTGGATTTTTTTTTTTGAAAAGGGACTGGAAGTTTCTCTTTGTGTTCATGCAACAGCAGTGTCTTACGCTAGTATTCTGTCCTGGAATGAAATGCTGCAGGAAATACCTCTCTCAGGCAACAAATGCACAGAAAAGGCTGCTGGCTCTAGCTTCTGACAGTTTGCAGGAGTCAGCTTGGTGAGACCTTGCACCACGGTGGTGTGTCCAGCAGCCTGGCTATCTCCTCAGAGATAGCTCTTGTATGGTCTCCCTGTCCTTCTGTCTTCTTGATCTCTTTGTCTTTTTCATATTCTTCTGTTTTTCACTCTTTTCTTTCCCTCTCCAAGTCTTTCCTTCCTTCTTCTTTTTCTACCATCCCTCTCTGCAGTTCTTACTTTTTTTTTCCCCCTGCTATTTTTTATACAGTGCCTGGAATCCAACCCACGCCCTCACACATGTTAGGCAAGCACTCTTACCACTGAGCTGCATGCCTATTTCACTATTACTTTATTTATATATATATATTTTATTGTAATTAATAGGAAGGTTACATGATATTTGCCAGATAAATGGTGCATTAATTCCCATACACTGATACCCTTTCACATGTCTTGGTCCCCATTTCCCTTCCCCCCACCCCCACCCCTCATCTTGTTTTCCCCTGTTCCCTATCCAATTTCAGATAACCAAATACCACTATTACAATTATGTAACTCAGACCATGAGTACATTTCTTTTGGGACAATGTCACCCTTTCCCTGACATTCTGCCAGTTTTCCACACATCTCCACTCACAAGTTGTAGAGTTCATTTTTAACATAGTCTCCAGTGAGTACCACTACTGCATTTGTTTGTTCTTTGTCTCTCAATTTCTAGCCTCCCTTTTCCCTCCGAAAGACAGAGAAAACACAGTTCTTACTTTTCAAAGAATCTGCCTAATAAAGTTTGCTAACACCTTCCTTCTCATTTATTTTTTCATGCATTTTCCTGATTCTGATTGGAATCCTACCTACCACTGAAGGAGGCTGAATGTTTCTCTGTCACAGAGAAAGAAAATGCAGTTAATTTTATTTCACTTTACTTTTCATTAGTTGTACCAAGGGATTCCAGTTTAACCTGTTCCATATATAAGTCTATCTTGATCATCACTGATGCATCGTGATCAATGTCACCCTTCCATCATTCTCCCCCATCTCTTCTGACCCCACACCTCAAGTTCACCTGTTCCATTCTCACAGCTGTCCATGAATATTATTGCTGTTTTTTTTTTTTCCACTCTTCCTCTCGCCATTCATATTCCTCCCTCCTCTGATTCCTTCCCCTTCACATAGATGTCAGGTTCCTGGTATTTATTTTGTTAAACTGAAAGTTAGTTGTTCAAAGGAGATACACCATTGTAACCCTCATTTGCATATACTATACTGTCATTGGCATATATGCAGATGACACTGTATATGTTTGAGCATGGATTTTTATGTGACCGTTCTGGTAAGATGAATTTATGTGACCTGTGAAGAGGGCACTCCATGGGCTGCAATCATTATCTTCTCCCACAAATGCAGAGGGTAGATGGCTTTCACCTGGAAACTTCTAGTCATCCATCTCAGCCCTGTACATGCTCTTCTTCCTTTCTGATGGCGAGGGTTGCTGTCTTTCTGATCATAGATTGAGGAAACTCGGCTCAACATCGACAAGATCTCTGAGCATGTGGAGGAAGCAAAGAAACTCTACAGTATCATTCTCTCCGCACCAATTCCAGAGCCAAGTGAGTGTTTACTGAGTTGAGTCACCCCACACTGACCCTTTGTCTTGGGGCTGAGCCAGTCTTTATTTCCCTTTCTGTGACTAGCAGGGAATCATACACATTGCCTTCTGCAACATTCACATTCCGTAACCTCCCTTTCCTGCTCTCAGCCCCACTGTCTTGGCTCTTCATAGTCCCACTGGAAATGCTCACCGAGCACTTTGTTATTGGATCCACCTCTATGTTTTTGGACTCGTCCCCAACCCCCTACCTCCACAGTGTCTTTCTCAGCAACTTCTCCAAATCTTACTAAGTGTAAATTCATTTCCCTTCTCTCTGTGAGGTTTAAGTTCACAGGAATCTCTCCTGTCCCCAAACCCACATTTTGTGACTTTCATGAGACACACTTCATTTCCCCTAACAGCAGTTCCACATTCTGAGAGTACAATTTAGGGCTGGACTTTCTGTTGCTTAAGAAGGTTCAGCTTGATTTCTTGTCATTTCATGTTGGGTGTGGGGATTAGAACCCAGGATTTCACACTTACTAAACATGTGATTTGCAATCACCGAGCACTACCCCTAGTCTTTTCTCAGATCTCAGCCTCTTTTTTTTTTGCCAGTCGTGGGCTTAGGCTCAGGGCCTGAGCACTGTCCCTGGATTTTCTCAAGGCTAGGGCTCTACCACTTGAGCCACAGCACCACTTCCGGCTTTTTTCTATGTATGTGCTACCGAGGAATCGAACCTGGGTCTTCGTGCATGCTAGGCAAGCACTCTACCACTAGGCTAAACTCCCTGCCCTCAAATAAGCTTTTTAAAATAAGCTCTCTCAGAGACCGCAATGACAGAATGTAGGGAGCACATTGGGATAAATATTGTTTGGGTAGTGGGTGCCTGAGAAATCATCATTATTCTTCTTATGACTGTAACTGCTTTGTTCTAACCAAGTCTACTTCCTTTGTTTACTCAGAAACCAAGGATGACCTTGAACAGCTCACAGGAGAGATCAAGAAAAGGGCCAACAATGTCCGGAACAAATTAAAGAGTAAGAAGGGAGCAAAGGGGACTGAGCCAGGCTCCTCCACCATCAATGGCAGCTTCCTGGGGCCCTCTTCTTCCCAACACTTCTGTATTCACCCATATTCATCCTCTTCCTAGATGCTGGCCCTCCCTGTCATGACCTAGTGCAGGCCTAGAACTGTTCTTCCTTTAGAAAGAATTGAAACGTGAATTGAAGAGATAGGAGGGCATAAGTGTTTTTGGCTACTGACATGGTGCTTTTGGCCGAGTCCTTTCCTTTTTTTCCTTACCAGTCCTATTTACCTAGTACCTCTGTACATTTGAAAGGTATGTAGATGGAGGGTTTGTTATTTGATCTGTGGATGTTTTGCCGGGCTTGGTATTTCTTTCTTTTTTATTTTTTTGCCAGTCTTGGAGCTTGAACTCAGGGTCTGAGCACTGACGTTGGGCTTTCTCAAGGCTAGAGCTCTACCATTTGAGCCACAGCACCACTTCCAGCTTTTTCTGTGTATGTGGTACCGAGGAATTGAACCCCGGTTTTCCTATATGCTAGGCAAGCACTCTACCATAGGCCAAGCTCCAGGCCTAGGCTTGGTATTTCTTGAGGCCACCTTTAAATTGCATCATGGTAGAGCATACCATGTTCAGTGAAACTCTTGTCATGGATTCAGTTGATTTAGTTCCATTATCCAGAGTGTTTGGTTAAGTTCATACTATTGTTTAGAGAGAAACATAGTCCCACTCAGCCTAGTGTATCACTTCCTTTCTCATAGTACATTGCAATAACTGTGTTAGCTGGTGTAGTAGCTGGTGGTGCCCAATGCCTGTAATTTCAGCATTCAGGAGGCTGAGGCAGGAAGATTGCAAGGATGAGGCCAGCTTAGACTATGGAGTGTGGTCCCATCAAAAGGCACAGAGCAAAACAAAGCAAGGTATTGTGGGTATAGAGAGGGGCCATTAACAGTAGCTTCCAGGGAGGATAATGACAGCATGGCTGCCACTGTGATAAACACAGTAGATGAATGCTTATTTAATCTTCACATTGATGCTATGTAGTTGGTACACATAGACTGGGTAGTCCTAATCTGAAAACTCAAATTTGACAGTGCTCCAAAATCTGAAACTTTCTGAGCAACAACATGATACCACAAGTGGGAAATTCACACCTTCCCTTGTGTGGCATGCCTCAAAGAACAGCTGCATTAAAAATACAGTATAAAGCCAGGCGCTGGTGGCTCATGCCTGTAGTCCTAATTGCTCAGAAGGCTGAGGTCTGAGGATCACCATTCAAAGGCAGCCTGGATAGGAAAGTTCAGGAGAGTCTTCTCCCCAATTAATCAACCAAAATCTGGAAGTGGCGCTATAGCTCAAGCTAAAACTCAGGGCTAAAAACTCAGGGATAGCACTTGACCTGAGTTCAAGCCCCAGGACCAGCATGAACCATCACCAACCGCCCCCCCCCAAAAAAAAAAAACAAAACAACCCAAACTGTATAAAATTATCAAGTGGTATTATGAGGTATATATGAAGATGAATTTTATAGTCTGTCCCCAACATACATCATTATATCTATGTAAGTATACAAAAATCAAAAAAAAATGTTTGATCCCAGGCATCTCTGGGATACTCAACTGTCTATTATTGATTCCATTTTACAAAGAAGCCAGTAGAAACAGAGACGCTGTTTCCTCAGAGGCTTCCTCAGTCAGCTAGTTAGTGGCAAGATACTGATTTGAGCCTGACCCTTGGTGACCAAGACCCACACTATTAACCATTGTGCTAAGGTAGACCCAGTAATAGGAAGGACTGACGGAAGCATGGCTCATAAGAGCTGACCTCTAAAGATGGCCCCGCTCTGTTACTCCATCCCTGTGGGTTCTGTGTACACTGACTGCAGTGTATCTGGGAGGGAGGAGCTGATGTGTTGCTCAAATAACCTTCCTTCCACTGTAGGCATGGAGAGGCACATTGAGGAAGATGAGGTCCGGTCGTCAGCTGACCTTCGGATTCGGAAATCCCAGGTAAGTTTGTCTCTGGTCTAACAAACGCCCAATTATTATTATTATTCTTGTTTTCTTAATACAGTTCTTCCTTGGAAATTCACTGAATCCACTGAAGACCTGGTAAAGGGGAATTGTTCAGAATGAAACAGGAGTCTAGCTTTTTTAGCCCTTCTCTTACACCATCCTTCTCTAAGGAGGGTCCTCTAGTTCCCGGGGCACAGCTTGTGTACTGGCAGACATCAGCATCTTCCCTCCAAAGATTCAAAGTTATTAGTTATGTTTGGAGCTAGACTTGCAAAGATAGGACCCTTGTTCTCAAAGAACCAATATAAGCCATGCAGTGGTGGCTCATAGCTTTAATCATGGCTGTTCAGGAGACTAAGATCTGAGGATTGCAATTTGAAGCCAGCCTATGCAATTAACCACCCCGAAAAACCACAAGTGGAACTGTGGCCCAAGTGGTGGAGCACTAGCGTTTAGCATAAAAGCTCAGATAGTGCCTAAGGCCTAAGTTCAAGGCCCAGGACACACACACACACACACACACACACACACACACACACACACACACACACACACACACACACACACCCAGTATGCTATTCAAGTAGCACAGGAAATTGTCACAAAAGACCCAGGCGAGAACAATATAAGAAGTCATAACTAAATACGTGGTGCTCTCAGTACTGAAAGATCTCAGGGAAAATTTGCTGGTCACCAAAGGTGGCTGGATGTGGGTCTGGTAAGAGTGTAGTCAGGCTCAGTTACCCTCTTTGAGAGGCATGGCAGTGGGAGTGGAGCAGGCGCATGCATGTGGACATACTTTGGCAGGCAGCATCGTGATGGTGGTGGTGAGTTGCAGTGCGGGGAGGGGGTAGACAAGCAGAGAACAGCTTTATCGGGGGATGGACATGCTGATTGGAGAGTAGAGATTGTCATTTTGGTATTATACTTCCAGGCTGTGATTTGGCTCAGATCTTGTTACCTATAGTCATTTGTGTCAGGCTGTCATGTGTTATGGAGGATATTACAGTAGGATGTTAGAAAGCTATGAGTGGAGAAGGAGGAAGAGTCCCTGGTCAGATTTCTGAAGTGATTTTGGTTTGAAGTAACATGGTGATTGTAAGATGGAAGAAGAATACATATTGGTGGTTCTGTGAAAGAAGAAGTGGTGGGGCTTGATGTGGAGAGACGAGCAAGGAGTAACAGTCAGGAAGGTGTGAGCTTAGGCATCGAGAGCTTTTGAGAGAGCATAGCTACGTATCAGCAAGGACAGTGGGGCAGATCATTTTGGGTAGATGCAAGGATCTTTGGCAGATATTCCATGTGGAAAGGGAGTCTGGCATCTTCAGAAAGCAAGCCCAGGGCTTCCTTAGATAAATGCTACTGTCCAGGTAGGTGGAGGGCTCTGAGATTTCTAGAAATGCTCTTGTTTTATCTGATAATTATGATGTGAAGTCAGTAGAGAGAGTGAATAGGTGTGGACAACTAAGGGCAGTGGACTTTCCCCAAGACCACGACTCGAAGAAGCCAGAATGTGGGGCCTTTTATTTGATCTTTTGATTGCAAGTCCAGTGGCACTGTAATCCATGAAAGTGGATATAGCATTACTCATGCAACAACATTCATATATATGATTGTGCATTTTATACTACCATGAGAGCAAGGAAATGAGTTTAATGGATTGAACTGCAGCTTCTCCTCCATCCTCCACTTTTAATGAGTCAGAAAGCCCATGTTAGCTTGGGGTGGTTTCAGTTACAGGTCGAAGGGCACAGTCAAAGGGGTAGCTAATAGGACATCAGGAGACAGGGAGGTAAGCAAGAATCTACAGGCACTCACCCTGCCTTTGGATGGGATCACCATGTAATGTCCAGTATTCGGACACAAGATAACCTTCACGCAAACCAATACTTTTCTGCTGGCATCAGCCTTTCTCCAACACACCACCATCCATTCATACTTTGAGCACCCATGGGGGTGCAGCTGCAAGTCTGGGTCTGGGTCCTCAAATAGTGCAGGCTGTATGAGGTGGGGAGGGGATTCTACCACAGTTATGGATCTCCCCATTTCTTTCACCTCCTCATATAATTTTGCTCCCTTAGCACTCCGTCCTCTCCCGGAAGTTTGTGGAAGTGATGACCAAATACAATGAGGCTCAGGTAGACTTCCGTGAACGCAGCAAAGGGCGCATCCAACGGCAGCTTGAAATAAGTATGTATTTGAAGTTTGGTGTGGTCCCCTCTTCCAACGTTTTCTGCCATTTGAAATCTTGAGACCCTGGGAAAACAAAGTGGCAGTCCTGCTTGTTGGTTCTGCATCCTATTTTGTGCCCTGTGCGCAGGGCAGATGTTCTGGCATCAGCACATCCTGAATACTGTTCCTTAGTGGACAAGTGGCCGGAGTGATTGTACTCCTGTGGACCCAGCGTTTCCTCATACCGAGAGGAGGAAGCCTTATGAAAGAGTTGCTCTCTTTGCCTTTCTTTGTTCTCTGTTAGAAAAGCACATTTATGAAATAAAACTACACTGCTGGTTGTTGTGATGAACCGAATTTATAAAGCCATGCCTTCTGGGAATTTAATACCAGCCCATAGTGTAGGCAGTGGGGCTAGGATATAGTCTCCGCTAGGAAGAAATGAAATAATTGTCATATATGCTTGGGATGAGTCTTGGTTTCTGATAACATTAAGGATGAATTGGACTGAGAGAGCTGCCAGAAGAGTCAGGAGGCTGCTGGTGAAGTTTTGTGGAGGTGTAGGTCTCATTCTAGTAGAGTTGCCATGTTCTCTAGCTTCCAGGGAACTTCTCAAGGTGGGGGAGTGGGAGGAGGCTGTGCTTTGATCTTGTAGTTGATGTTCTATTTCTTTTGTCCCCAAGCTGGCAAAAAGACAACAGATGAGGAGCTGGAGGAGATGTTGGAGAGTGGCAACCCTGCCATCTTCACTTCTGGGGTGAGTGGCTTGGGCGCCGTGACCAGGACTTGTCCTGAGAGCTTTGCCTGCTGTGGCAGGGGCAGGGCGGGTAGCAGCGGGGCTCACAGTCTGTCTGTGCATGGCCTGCTGTAGATCATCGACTCTCAGATCTCCAAGCAGGCCCTCAGTGAGATCGAGGGCCGGCACAAGGACATTGTGAGGCTGGAAAACAGCATCAAGGAGCTCCACGACATGTTTATGGACATCGCCATGCTGGTGGAGAACCAGGTAACTGGCAGCGGGCCCCTCGGGGAGGGAGGAACGGAGAGCTTGGCTCCTTCTGAGAATGGTGAGGGAAGGAGCACTCAGGGTAGGTGAGGGAGGGCGGGGAGGGGAAGCAGGGCATTCGAGTCATGGTTGGAGAGGGATCTACTTGCTCCATTCATCAAGTGCCGACACTTTGGGTTATCTCAGCTTTGTCATTAGTGCCTGCTGCTTTGGTCTCACAGGCATTCCTCGTGGATGAAGCTCTCATGTTTATATCACTTACCTAATTCACTCAACCTCAGGATCTTACTCCCTCACCCCCCCCCCCAGCCCAACTTGAGATAGGAACTATTTCTCTGATGATGTTAGAAACATGTCCCTTTGTTCAATTCATAGTGAAAATTTAGTGACACCGGAAGATAGAGGTTTTGAAGTTACGGTGGTACGTAACTGATTTCAGCACTTGAGAGACTGAGGCCAGGCTAACTGAATTAACAAGCAACCAACCCAAATAAAGCCAAATGTATTTAGTGCTTTTCTACTAGTGTTTTTTATTCTTTATTTTTAACCTATTTTTTTTTTTTTGGACCAGTCCTGGGCGTTGAACTCAGGGCCTGAGCACTATCCTTGGGCTTTCTCAAGGCTAGAGTTCTACCACTTGAGCCACTGCACCATTTCCGGCTTTTTTTTTTTTTAATGTATGTGATACTGAGAAATCAAACCCTCGTCTTTGTGCTTGGCAAGCACTCTACCACTAGGCCAAATTCCCAGCCCCTCAGCTATGTTTTTAGAAGAGTTTTTGTACTACTTGGTTAGGAGTAAGAGCAAACTTGGGTTTACAGACAGATTTGAAGCATTCATGGTACTTAATCTGACAGCTTGTTCCACCAAGACTATATTTACTCAGGGACTGAGTTTTACTTTCCGTGATGCTGGAGTTTGAACTCAGGGCCTTAGCCTTGCAAGGCCTCTTACTAACTTGAGCCATGCTTCCAGCCCGGCTTGTTGTTATTTTGGAGATGGAGTTTAGGGAACTTTTCTACCCAGTTTGGCTTCAAAATTGTGATTTTTCTAGAGCTCAGTCTTGTGAGTAGATTGGATTACAGGTGCTAGCCACTGGCACCGGGCTCGGGACGGGGTTCTTTGTTGCCAGCGTAGGTGCTCCCATGATTTCTAGTACTTGTCACGGGTCCTCGTGCTGCACTATACTTACCAGGAACGGCCCCAGCTGTTCTGCCATTGGACAGGACTGGAAATCCTTGCTTAGGAGAGAGACTGCATATCCCAGTTGAAGCCCGCCTTCTGCTTGACTCTGTGATGTCAGCTCTCTGCTCAGGGGCTGGATGCTTCTCCCATCTCTCTTCTGACCTTTGAGACTCTTTTCTCAAGCTTTTCTACCCCACTTTTCTCCCCTCCCGCTGCCTTGCTGAGGAACTGGTTGTGGTGGTAAGTGTGTTGCCCTGGTGATGAGGGCCGTGTGATGATGGTTGAATGAGGAAGGCCCGGCTAGGTAAGAGAGGGAATGTCCATCCTCAGAAGTCATTGGAGTGATCATACTTCTCTGTTAGGAAATAGTAGTTGGGGAAAGATTGGAAATATTTGCAAGAATCTGCTGTCTAAAGAAAAAGATGTAACTAAACAGCCTGGAGAAATCTGCCCCCTGAAAGGGCCTGCCTGTTTCTTAAAGACAGCAAATGTTCTGGATTTCAGCTACCCATAGAACACCTACTGTGGGCCTGCTACCACTCTATAGTACTGGACCCACTGTTGAGAGCTGTTATTAGTTCATGTCTGAATGGCCAGGAAGAGGCTGACATCTTTGTGAGGGGTTAGGGCGTGAGAGGGTCTTATTTTGGTTCTTGCACCCCATACTTAAATTATACAAAAAGGAAAAGATGGGAGTGGAATCAGAGTTTAAATCAGGCACTTAGAAAGTCTGTGTCTAACACAGTGCTGGGCACAGAGAAACAAACTTCAGTAAATGCCTTTTGCATGAGTGACCCCTATCCTGGTCCTGTGGTCAGATTGAAAGTGGGTCCTCCAGAAGGCTGTGCCATGCGGGCCCCTCCCTTGCCTTAGCTGGGACCGTGGTGGCTTGGTTCACTGGATGTGACACATGTCTGTTCTTTGCAGGGGGAAATGTTAGATAACATAGAGTTGAATGTCTTGCATACAGTGGACCACGTGGAGAAGGCCCGGGATGAAACAAAGAGAGCTGTGAAATATCAGGGTCAGGCCCGGAAGGTGAGATTCTCTTGCTGTTTTCAGAGAAGATAGTTTGTTCGATCTCTCTCTCTCTCTCTCTCTCTCTCTCTCTCTCTCTCTCTCTCTCTCTCTCTCTCTCTCTCTCTCTCTCTCTCTCTCTCTCTCTTCTGTCTGCGCCCTCTCCCTGTTTCTGTTGCTATCACCTCTCACGCGTGGGGAAAGGGAGCCATGATTGATCGCATTGAGAGCAACATGGACCAGTCAGTGGGCTTCGTGGAGCGGGCAGTGGCAGACACCAAAAAGGCTGTCAAGTATCAGAGTGAAGCACGAAGGGTGAGCGCCTTCCACCATCCTAGTCTCCTAGCTGCCTCTCTCTGCTCACTCCCACCTGTGTCCTTGAGCCTGAGCCTTCCCTCTATGTCTTGGCCTGTCCTTAGATACTAGCTTCGTGCCCATCCTTCTCGGGGTGCCTTGTATGGATCTGGCTTGAGTGCTCTTGCTCAGGAACTCAGCTGCAGGATGGGGTACACACAGGTGTCCTGCTGGTCTTTTCCTGAATACAGCTCAGCATCCTTGCAGTGTTACACACCTGATTCCTTTTTTCTTCACCGTCTTCCACCCTGGACCCCCTTCTCTTTTCCTCTGTCTTGTAACTAGTATAGAACTCATTGCTGTGGAAGCACCTTGTTTGTTCAATTTTTAGAGGAAGCAGTTGAAGGTTAGGGGTTTAGTAACTGGCTTCAGGCCACATGGTAAGTCTAGGAGCTGGGATTCAAATTTAGATTCCAATCATGCTCTTTCAGCCACACCGTTTGCTCTCTCTTCTGGCCTTGTGGCTCTAGGATTTCTATGCTCCGCTGCTCACTGACTGTGGATTCCAGCTCTGCTTCATGTCTGTCTTTTACTGTTCTTACTGATTTCTTTTGGGCTCCTTTTGTTCCTCAGTTCTTAGCTTCCTACCATCCCTGTTACTTACATAGGTATTTGGAGAGATGGGATGTTATTTTATATGCTAAATCCATTCAACACGTAGCTCATTGGACAGATAGGGCCTTACTCTAGGGGGTTAGATGAACTGGAATAAGAACGATGTCAAAAAGTATCTTTACCATTCCCTCTGGCAAAAGAAAACAGTCACTTTATATCTTGCCCAGTTGCTTCTTAGAGATCCTATGATATTGACTCCGTATATTTGTACATATATGGAAGACTACAGTTTGAGCTGGGCCATATTTCTGTCAATTAGCACTACCAGCCAAGATGTAATTTAAGAAATGTAAGAGATTCTAAGCCACTTCCTTGGTTGATAAAATGCTGTGTAGAAATGAGAAGGGGTTGAATTTTAGATGGTTTGTTATTTTAAAAATAATATTTTTTTGTCTTATTCTTTTCTCCAGAAATTGATAATTATCATTGTGGTAGTAGTTGTGTTGCTGGGTATTTTAGCATTGATTATTGGCCTTTCCGTTGGGCTGAAATGAGTGGCCTGAGGGGCTCTGGCGCTGAAATGTAAGTAAATGAATATGGTTCTTTCCAACTGCTGGTTGGCTCCTCATGAAAACATTAGCCCGAGATTTCAAATTTTACTTTCTCTACTGATTGTCCTTTGCCACAGTGAACTATCAAAAACTTTTCATAGCCTGCAGATTCTTTCATTTCCTTTAAATTCCATTTCTGAGTTCTGCCTACCATACGTGGTTCAGGGCTTCTGTTCTTACCCTGGAGATTCTGTTTTGTGTGTTGTCTATCTTATCTTGTGCTTTTACCTAATAGTTTGCAATAGTTTGGTACCAATTATGTTATGGATCTGGGGTCTGCTTCCTGAGTTCTTTCTGTGTGTTTTGTTTTTTCAGTTGGTCATGGGACTTGAACTTTGGGCCTGGGTGTTGTCCCTGAGCTCTTCAGCTCAAGGCTACCGCCTTACCCCTTGAGCCATGGCACCACTTCCTCTTCCTGGTTTTTCATGGATGCTGGATTTTGCTTTCCATATCCTATAAGGAGCTTTTCTTTAATTATAATTCAAAAATAATTTTTTTAAATGAAAGTTTGGGTCCTCTGAGAGTTTTGTGACTGACTGTACTAGAACTTGAATAAAGAAATAGCTAATATTTTTGAGCATTGAGTTAGGGCAGGCAATCTGTTGAACAACTTACAACTTTCAATCTTCATCACACTCTTATGGTGTAGATGGTATACAGTGCATATTATCTGTTTAATATATAGTTTACACATAGATGAGCTTAATCTTCAAAAGAAGTAACAGGGCCAAGTTCATGGAGCCACGAATGGACCAAGAGAGTGTTTGCTTTGCTATATCTTAGCTTTTCTTTGTAAAATATGATAGCCATTTGCCATTGTATACAAAGTCTAGGGGATCTTATAGGATGGTGGCTTTAAATGTTAGGCTAAAGCCAGGAGCTGGTGGCTCATACCTGCAATCCTCAATACTCAGGAGGCTGAGATCTGAGGATCATAGTTCAAAGCCAGCCCTGGTTAAAAGCCACCATGAGGCCGGGAGTTTGGCCTAGTGGTAGAGTGCTTGCCTAGCATGCACAAAGACCTGGGTTCGATTCCTCGGTACCACATACATAGAAAAAAGCTGGAAGTGGTGCTGAGGCTCAAGTGGTAGAGCTCTAGCCTTGAGAAAGTCCAAAGACAGTGCTCAGGCCCTGAGCTCAAGCCCAGGTCTGGCAAAAAAAAAAAAAAAAAAAAAAAAAAAAAAAAAAAAGTCATCATGAGACTCTTATTTCCTTAACCACTAGAAAACCAGAAGTGGCACTGTGGCTCAAAGTGGTAGAGCGCTAGCCTTGAGCAAAAAGAGCTCAGGGACAGAGCCTAGGCACAGAGTTCATGTCCTACAACCAACAAAAAATATAAATAAAGGGCTGGGAGTTTGGCCTAGTGGTAGAATGCTTGCTTAGCATGCACAAAGATCTGGGCTCCATTCCTCGGTACCAAAAACATAGAAAAAGCCAGAAGTGGTGCTGTGGCTCAAGTGGTAGAGCTCCAGCCTTGAGAAAGTCCAAGGACAATGCTCAGGCCCTGAGTTCAAGCCCCAGGACTGACAAAATAAAATAAAAGTTTAAAAAGTATTAAATATAAATAAAATAAATGTTAGGTTATTAAAATTTTAAATCACTTAACAAATTAGTTATTTAAAAAGTCTTCTTTAAAATTTGTTAAATAAGATACACTGATCACTGATTCATCTTTAATTGCAGTTAGCATGGTCGTTGGGACTATGTGACATATAAAATACCTTCCCCTGCCCCCCAGAAAACATAACATATATTGTTTCAAAGGCTTATAAATTTACAGTATTATTGCTGATAATATAGGGCCTGTTCTCTTGACCTTTCTCTCTCTCTCTCTCTCTTTCTCTCTCTCTCTCTCTCTCACACACACACACACACACACACACACAGAGTTTTACACAGTTCAGACTACATGACTAGTTGTGAGCATAGTTGCAAAAGCATATGCGTCATTGCACATCAATGAAACCTCTTTTTAAATCTCATTTTTCAGCATAAGATTGTACATATATATATATGTGTATATATATACATATATATGTATATATATATATATATATACACACACATAACATTTCCTCAGTATTGGAGTTGATGTTGTTACTTTGCTTTCAACAGTATGATTTTCTATTTTTAATTTTTTTTCATTTTTTTCCTGTTTCTTCATTCATAGATGTTAGAATACTGAGGCAACAAGTACAAGCTGTCTTAATTTTTTTTTCTCTCCCAACACTGGTGTTTGAACACATGCTAGGCAAATTTTTCTATTACTTAAGGCATGTTTAGGTTTTGTTATTGAAATAGGGTCTCTTTTGTTACCTCTGCATGGATTGACTTCAAACTTGTACTCTTACTGCCTTAACTTCTCAAATAGCTGGGATTACAGACAATGGCTAATGTGCCTGGCTCAGAAGCATTTTAAAGCTTGATGGGTTCTTCCATATTGATGCCCAGAGCTGATCCCTCAGTGTCAGTCCTGGGTATAAAATTAAGTTATTAAATATTTAATTAAATCTTCATTTAAGTTTGCTCCAGTGATATGACTGGTCGCAAAGTAAGATTATTTTATCACTTCATCATGAGAAGGCAGCAGTGAGGTGACCAACCTCTCATAGGCATTTCATAGTTTGTTCTTTTTCTCCTTCTCTCTCTCTCTGTGCATTTTGCATCTAGTCAATGGTGGTCTCTTGCTTGTAAAGCTTGAGTTCTAAGTCTTAATTATCTCACTGAAAAATCTGGTAAAATTTATAATAATAATATAAAATAACAGTATAATAATAGTGAAAGAGTTACCAATTCATCTTCCTTGGGTGGTAAAAGATGTCTTGCAAATCAGTGGTGTGCCTTAACTTTCACTCCTAGCTCCAGGAACTCAGGATGTAAGGTGAACAACTTTTAAGGTGGTAACTCTTCAAAGATGAGTCAACTATCTAACTCCAATTATAAGATGCCATATGGCTTATCAGTTAAGTGGCTTGGCATTTTTTTTTCCTCTCCATATTTTCTAGTGTAGTTAAGACTGTTTCCTGGTCCTCCATGGCAGTAAGGTCTCTGAATAGGAGAGAAGGAAAGCCATCTTGTTTATACTTTCCAGTGAATGCCAGCCACAGCTCCATCATACTGTTGGAAGCTCCAATTTACAGATGTGGAAATCCATTAAAGCTCAATAAAGTTACAAAATTTGCTCAAGCTTACAGAATTTGCAATATGGAGCAGCTGTAAGGTGACACCTGGGTGTTTCCATGGTTTTTGGTTTGGTTTTTTTCTTTTTGGTATTGTGCTTGCCCATATTCTAAGAGAAAATATGTATAGTTGAGGGGTTCATGGAGAAGATAGGGATGCTAGAAAGTTTCTAAATCTTGCATAAGAAACCATCTACAGCTAGGTGCTGGTGGCCCATGCTTATGTGATCCTAGTTACTTAGGAGGCAGAGATCTGAGCATCTTGTTTCAAAACTAGCCTGAACAGAATAGGGTCTACCAGCTCAGCAATTTCTGATCTTTGCTGTCTGCCTTTTAGGTTTGTGGCTGGTTCCTCCTGTTGTTCCTCACCATCAACCTGCACACTGACCAGCTCCTCCTCTCCCTGCCTTAGAACTTGATTTCATTCCAGCCTGCTGTGGCCACCCTGTCTTCAGATGGGAATGGAGTTTGGATGGCCCTCCTCAGACTGAGGGGATCTGACTCTGCAGTCCCCTGATGGAATCGAATCCACTTGTTGCAACCCCAGGTTCTCCTCAAAAATCACATCCTGCCCCAGTACCTTCAGTACCTTCTCTCCAACCCATCTTTCCTTTTCCCTGTTGTGTGTCAAGTTATGCCTCGGACCTGGGAAGGCTCGAGTGAGACATCCCAGGGTGCTGCATGTCTACCTCATGGAGTATTCTCCTCATCGAGAAATTGCAATATACTTTTTTTTTTTTTATTAAGGAGTATCTTTAACAAAGCAGATGGTTCTCCTACCTTTGGCATAGGTTTGAATTAGACTTCTAGCTAGATGGATTCTAGGCCTCATAGCTGGCTGCGATATACAGATATATACAGATATGTCCATGTATGCTTGTTGCCCTGTGTCCTGAAAACAAGAGAGACTGACAGATGCCATTTTGGTCTAAAAAGTTGACTTGCTTTGAAACTCAGCTCTTGGTAAATTCAGCTTTGGGGCCAGTTTGATCATTTTTCTACGTTGCATTCTGTCACCTTTACTCAAAGAGGGGTCAGGATTCAAGTAGTTATCTGAGGTTACCGTGTGCAAAGGCTGAGGGTGTGGAATGTTGGTTTCTGCCGGGGCCAACCGGCAGCAAACCAGGGTTCGCAGATTGGGGTTCCTGAAATCGGGGGCAAGGACTAGCAAGAAATAGAAGAGAGACAGACACACCAGGTCCGGGATGTCCGCAGTCCAGGTAAAGACTGCCAAGACTGCTGCGTTTATTTTCCACTCCCGCTTCTTCCCACCTCCAGGTGTTACATTCATATGGTAATTCTCAGGTCATTTACATAGAATAGGGCCAGAAAACAATAAGACAATAAAGCCATCATCTGATGCAAGTCAAGGTACAGTTTGATTCCACTCTGGCTCCCAACAGGTTTCTATATCTGATTCTTAAAAACTAGCTGTTCCCTCTCAATGAAGCCATGGCTTAGAGGCCAAAAATAACCAAGGGTGTAGAAATGGGCTGGGGACAAGGTACTAGAGTCTCAGACTCTGGAAATGCCTCACGAGACTGCATATAATTCAATCACTCCAGCATTTTTGTAATTGTGTGTGGAATGTATATAGAATATGTATGTGTCTGTTTCTCAGGAAGTAGGAAGCTAGAAGCGGAGGGTACTATGTCCTTAAAAAAAAAGGTAACTGCAGGGCAAGGTGGCTCTCAGGAGGCTGAGATCTGAGGATCAAGGTTCAAAGCCAGCCTGGGCACAAAAGAATCTGAGACTCTTATTTCTAATTAACCTCTAGAAAACAGGAAGTGGGGCTTGGCTCAAGGGTAGGGCAGTAGCCTTCAACTGAAAAGCTCAGGTTCAACCCTCAGGCCCAGGGGTAGGGCTGTAACCTTCAGCTGAAGAGCTCAAGGACAGCGCCCAGGCCAAGTTCAAGTCCCATGACCCACCAAAATAAATAAATAAATAAATAACTGTGCTATGCTTAAATTTATATAAGGAACATATGAAAACAAATCATGGTAGAAATATGATCTTCCTGAGCCATCAGGAAGCTTGTCTCCTGGATGAGTCTTGAGAGAATCACAGGAGTGAACTGATCCCCATTAAACATTTCTGCATAGCAGGTGAGAGGTGGCATATAGCGATCCTTTTCTACTGCGCATTCCAGGCTTGTAAGAACATTGCATAGCAATCTGGTATAATTCACATGGTCCTGGGAGTTGTCTCGGGCTGAGTTGTATGGGAGAGACCAGGCAGTACAGGACAGCCCTGCTAGCTGGTTATGAGCGCAGTAGGTTCTTTGTCACCCTAATTCCTATCATAGAAGAAGAAACAGATGGGAAATCTCAAGTGTATTGGCTATAACTCACTGTTGAGACTCCTAGATTCCCTACTGACCTTGATTTGGGGTTCTAGCTGTATTTCAGCTCTGAAGCTAGTGCTTCCTAGATAGGGTGAGCACCTTAATCTAGGCACTGCCCATTAGCTTCCTTTGTAAAGGTTCCTTAGCCCTTCATCCCCCAGCACCCAGATAGAGCCACAGGACAACCTCCTCCTATGGCTATGATGTCAGAAGGGGCTGGCTCCAGCAACCAGGGGTACAAACTCCAATTAGAAGCCTTTGCTCACTTCCAAAACTGAGACATGAAACTTAAGTCTGGAATGTAACATGTGAAGGGTTTTTTTGTTGTATTTTTTAAAATGTAAACTTGATTATTTTATTGCTAATTTAAAAAAATAAATGACTTTATATTGATTGATACATAGTTCTGGCTCCGACTCCCCATAAAACTTGGTGATCTGCTGCCATCTTGTGGTGATTCATTCAGGTTTGGAGTGGGATGAAAAAATCTTAACCACGTGGTTCCAAAGTATAAATTTTGAAAATAGTCAAAACTTTGAAAACTCCTCTCAACTGCGGTATTTGAGTTAAGGAGTTGCCTGTGGGAAAATTAAGGAAGAAAAGACAACGTGCTCAACACCTGTTGACATTCTGGGTGATCTCATGTTTGAATCTCTCATCTGTACACATTCTGCAAACACTGGGTTCCAGAAGCCAGATCCATCCCTTCCTCCTGCTGGTGCTCCCTGTCCCCTCCAACCAACCCTCTACCACATCCAGATGCACTTGTCTCCCTCCCGTCAAAAGTGTCTTCGTGTGTGATGATGCCACTTCTCATGTGCTTTTCCTTCTCTTGTCTGGATGAGCAGAAGAAGATCATGGTCATGATCTGCTGCATTATCCTTGCCATCATCTTGGCTTCTACCATTGGGGGCATATTTGCCTAAAAAAGGTGAGCTCTTCCTGTCCGGGGACCCATTAGGTCTGCTTTACTTGGCACTTGTGTCCTGGGGACTTTCACTCTTTTATCACTAGGCTCCCTAATGTGGGTGGGTTGAGGAGGTTACATGTAAAGGTTAGAGAGAACTAAAGACAGAGATGTTTCAGAAAGTCAGTCATTGACAGTCACTGAGAAGCGGAAGCAGAAGATAGCAATTTGTCCCATAAGCCAGACTGGTGGCAGAATTGCTCTGAACAGGTCTAAAGTGTTGCTTTTTGCTACAAAATTTGAGCCTTGGCATCTGGGAATGGCCAAAGGAACAAACGTTTTCTTGAATCAGGTGAGCCCTGAGCTCTGTGGATTAAAGCCACAGTACAGCTGCACTATATTTCTCCCTCACGTATAAGGGAAGCTAGCTAGCACAGACCCAACTCTTACCCTCACAGGGGAGGCATGCATCCTGGCCATGAGCATCAAGCTATATAATCTGTTTTTCCTTCCAGTCTTCTGTTACTTCCTTCTGCTGTCACAGCTGGATCCTCAACTGGCATTTCTCACCTTCCTCCTCCTCTGTGGTGCTGTCACTGGTCCACTGCAGACTCTTGTCGTCTACGCCTCCTTTTCTTAGGAAACTTCTTAAGACGTAGAGCAGAAGTCAACTGCTTTTTAAGTGTGTGAAGGGAGGTCAGGCGTTGGGACTGGGCAGGTGTAAGGACGAAGGGGCAGGGAGCACAGCAATATGAAGTTGGTTCCAGCAATGTACAGGGCAGGGGATACATGGGGTCAGAGGCAGGTACTGTAGCATCCCTGGTTCCAGTCATAAGTGAACTGCTGTTATCAGTTAGGGTCCTTGTTATGTCTGTGCTTAAGATTCACCCTTAGCCTGCTGCAGCCTCCCTTCTGCAGGGCCCAGTAGTCTTTGAAGTGGGGGCCTCTCCTCGCTGCTGTGTCCTAACTGCTTAGCACAGTGCCTGCCATTCAACAGGTGCTCGGAACATCTGCTGGTTCACCTCCTAATCTAGCTCTGGGTGACGTTCTACGTTCAACTATCCATGGGAATAGGATTGTTACTATGAGGGGCTAAATTCTGGTCCACTAGGCTGGGAGCCTGGCTCAAATAGAATGCCTGCCAAGAAAACAAGGACCTGACCACTTAAATACCACGTGATGAACAAAAATACACTCATTCCTAGCTATTTAGGAGGCTGACATCTGAGGATCGTGGTTCAAAGCCAGCCTGAACACTTAAGTCTGTGAGACCCTTGTCTCCAGTTAACCATCAGAAAAATGGAAGTGGCACTAGCCTTGAGCTGGAGAGGTCAGACGCAGTACTGCAGCCCCGAGTTCAAGCCCCACGACTGACCAAAAACAAAAACAAAACCCCACCAAACAACAAAAAAAACACCACCAGCAGGCTCTTCTTCCCCATCACCGAGTACACTTTAAAGTGCTTTGCTCACGAGCGGTGGTGTGGATTCCTATCAGAAGCCTCTCATTTGGCAGAGATGGCTGGTCCCAGGATGGTGGTTTAAATACATACCTCCAACAAGAGACAGGTTCAGACTAGTACTGAGCTCCCGACAGTCACTGGCATTGTACGACCTCTAACAGATAGGTGAAGGTGTCACCTGCTTCATGCTGTTAGCTTAAACAATGGATGCTCCAGGTCAAGACTGAATTGGCTTAGGTTTAAAAGTAGCAGTGTTTTGTTAAACGGTGACATACTATTAAAAGCCACAGTATAAAACTCATGGGCCATCTAATAGTCTAGACTATAATTTATACTTTTTAAAGTAGATTGTTATTTTTCTTTGCTGGAGATCTTAATTTTTTAAGAACATTGGGTCAGAAGAATGACACTGGTGTGCTGGGTTCGTTTTTCCTACCCACATTCCAAAGCAGATGTTTTAATAGTTCTATACATGTGTATTTCCCTTAGATGGCTTACTACTGGTTAGCTCTGAAAAAACACATCAATCCTATTATAGCCTACTAGGGAGCTGGGACCTGGGGGTTTTCAATCACATTCTTCCAGCAATGATAATTTGTGTGCTGCACAACACAGGGCTTACCTTGGTGAATTTCAGACCCAGGGAGTACCACACAAGTCCAACTTTTGTTAGCATTTTGCTAAAAGATCCTTGTCATACATTTAACATCCCCTTCCAAGACTGAGAAGATAGGCAACTGGGAAAAAATAAATTATCTGTTGAATCTTCACGTGTCCTGTCATTTTTTGTTGTTTGTAACTACTACAATACCCTAGAAGCTAGCTCCTGAATGTGCACACATAAAAAGCAGTGCATAGTGTCAGATGGGCACTGGAGGTGGTACAAGATGCAAACATGTTTCAGCCCTGAAGACATTTATTTTATAATCCAAAAGAATCAGAATCCTCCCCAATCATTCTTCATTTCTGAAGGGTGGCTTGAAAGCAACTCGTGAGTAGTTAGACCCTGAGGCAATATTCAGATTTTAATAAAAAAAAAAAAATGCAGGACACAGCAAGTGGTAGAGCCTATGCCTAGGAAGCAAAAGGCTCTGAGTTTAAGCCCAGTACCTCCCAAAGAAAACCATGTTAGTGTCTCAGTAGCTAGCAGTATTCCCAGGGCTGTTGCTACACGCGATCAGGCAGGTAGAACTTGCCCCAGTACCGTCCCTTCTGGGTCAAGTCATATGGGCTCAACACTTTCCGGATGCCCAGCATGTTGGCAGTGACGATACGCTCAAAGGTCCAGGGGTTTTGGTTGTTTCGTTCTCTTTCTTCCTGACGTTTCCGCATCTTCTCCAGAGTCTCTCTGCTCACAGCCTTTGCTCGAAAGGGCAACTTGTAGGCAACCTGGTTCAGGAAACCTTGGACCTGTTTGAATTCACAGCGGCCCCCCATCTCCACTATGAGGCGGCCAGTCTTCACGGGGGTCACGTAGTGGTCAATGGCGCCTTTGCCTCCCCCCATGCGCTGCCCAACACCTTTGCGGGTGATGGGCTTGAAAGGGGCTGGAACTCGCCAGATAGCAAACATGTTCTTTGGGTCCATAGAGCGGTTGATTGTCAGGCGCATCATTTCAAAATGACCCCAATGGAGGTAACCACCTCCCAGTGCCTAAAAGCAAAAGCGAGAAGCAGAAATGTTGAACGACTCAGGATCCTTTATCAGCTCCACTATGACTCCCCTTCTATAGTAACCATGGTTTCCATGATACTCACGGAAATAAAAAGGTAAGTTCTAGTTAGTAATGTGGAGGGAAAGTCTAGGGTACAGTAATAAAGGAAGACAAGGCTGGGGACTCTCCAGTCAAGAGCCAGGCAGGCAAAGCCTCTTTGAGAAAGTGACACTTAAAGTGGAAGGAGTTCAAGTCTGGGAAAATCAGGTAGCCTCTCTGTTTTGCTGCTGTTTTATTATGGTAGTGTCCTTGCTTCCTTCTATCTGCAGTTTCACTTTCTGTAATCTCAATTACAAGTGGTCGGTCAGCCTCAAACCAGGGTCTGAAATAGTAAATGGAAACTCAAACAATCCAGAAGTTTTACATTATATGCTAGTTTTGAGTAGCAAGAGAAAAAAATCTCACACTCGCCTCCTGTGTTTCATTCCATCGGGGACAGCCTGTGTCTGGTGTATCCCTGCCCTGGGAGTACGTAGTAGCCATCTGGGTTATTAGATCAACTGCAATACTGCTGAAGCCCAGAGTTCAGTAGCATCCTCAGTGTTAAGTATCCAGTAGGGAACAGGGTACATCTCCCCTGCATTTTCATCCCCAGATTTAAAAAAAAAGATCTCTGGATGGGAATGTAGCCTAGTGGTAGAGTGCTTGCCTACCACACACAAAGCCCTGGGTTCAATTCCTCAGTACCACATACACAGAAAAGCTGGAAGTGGCACTGTAGCTTGAGGTGCTAGTTCTGGCCTTGAGCTGAAGAGATCAGGGACAGACCCAGAGTTCAAGTCCCATGACAGACAATACCACCACCACCAACAAAAAACCCTCTAACTCACATGTTACTGGGTACCAGAAACTTCTATGTACATGAATTAAAAGAGCAACTAGCAGGGAGCATCTGTGTGAGGCAGAGACTAGAGACTGTGGAGGAAGAGACTAAACTGACACAAGAGTAGAAGATTTTGTCAATCCCTTTCATCACTCACCATAATTGCAAAATTGCCTTCTGTGAACTCAGTACCTTCAGTGGCAGGTCCCTGAATGTCTCTCAAGTTTCTAGGTTCTCTTCTTACTTTTGGAACAAGTGGTGCCCTTTCCACAAATTTAAGCTTGGGTTTTTCAGGAATGGAAACGTCTAAAAGGAACATAGATAATCAACGGTAAGTACAGCTACACCCCTCAAACGATCCATTTCCTTCCCAGAAAGACCAACGATCACATAACCACTTAAGGATACTACAGAACAATAATTCCAAAGGTAGGCTATGTCAATATTTAAGGCAAATGTTTTTAAAACTGACAGCAAAATTAAACACATATTAAACACCAACTCTGCTCAATGCTACAAACAGGGTCTATTTGGAATTTTTTTGTTTGTTTTGTTTTTACTAGTCCCGGGGCTTGAACTCAGGGCTTGGGCAACGTCCTGGAGCTTTTTTGCTCAAGGCTAATGCTCTACCACTTGAACCACAGCTTCTTTTCCAATTCTGTGGCAGTTAATTGGTGAGTCTCGTGGACTTTTCTGCCAGGGGTAGTTTTGAACCATGATGCTGAGATTGCAGCTGCAGCCTCCTGAGTAGCTAGGATGACAAGTGTGAGCCAGAACCAGGGTTATTTTGTTTAATTTTTAAAACAACATTCTAGCCTTTTTTTTTTTTTTTTTGGTGTAGGTGTGTTTGTGGAATGCAGTGAGAAATAAGGTCAAGCTCTGTAGCCAAAACTGGCCTCTAACAAATTTGAGGTCCCTTTGTATGAATTATAGTAATGATAGGCATGTAGCAGCTTCAGTAATTGTTTATTTGTTTACGGTTTCCACTTTTAAAAATTTCAAACTGTAAAAAGTTAACAAACATGCATATACACATTAGTCACCTTTATCAAGAAACAACATTAGGCAAGCAGGTAATACTTTTTAAGTTCTTTTTTTGGTCTGTCATGAGGCTTGAACTATGGGCCTGGGTGCTGTCCCTGAGCACTTTAGCTCAAGGCTACCATCCTATTCCAGGGCCTGGGCACTGTCCCTGAGCTCTCTATTCCTGGAGCCACAGTCCCACTTCCCATTTTCTAGTGATTATTTGGAGATAAGAGTCTCTGGTTCTTCAGTGTCTCGACCCTCAGATCTCAGCTTCTTGAGCAGCTAGGATTACAGGTAAGAAACACCTCGCCTGGCTTAATCTCTATTTTGTAGCAAGGGAACTTGAGGCCTAGAGAAAATTTCTAATTTATCTAGACCATCGAGTTAAAACAGCCAAGCAGGATAGCATGATTCTTAAAAAATGACACACACACAAAAAAAAACCCACAAAAACTTTACTATTTTCAGGATGTTAATGGGACAGTGGAAAGACCTTAGATAAAATATGAGTTCTCTATGTCTGCCACATTTTTATTGTTAAATTTACAAGCCTGGAACCATATAGGCAATACTCTTCATTTTTACATATGCAGAGGCTTTTAATGTTGGAACAGTCAAAATTCCTACAGCATGCAACAGTGTCCTGGATGCTAGGCCAGACTTTTAACATCTTCACTTGACAATTCAGGAGCATGGAAGTGGGGGAATAACATATCATTTGTTAAAGGCATTTCGACAGTGAATCAAGCTGTGACTCCAGGAGGGAAAATAAAACAGGAGCCCTTAAGAAAATATCAAACTGTCTGTGGAAATGTAAAATGATTATTATTCCAGAAACTACAGAGAAAGTAATTATTTTCTTTTATTTACAACTCGGTAAAAACTTCCAGGACTATGGCAGTTTAGCAACATATGTATCCAGGACTCTTTTTCCCCTGAGGTTCTCAGTATACTCTTTAAAAATTGGTAATATATGGGGGGGTGTGTGTGTGTGTGTGTGTGTGTGTGTGTGTGTGTGTGTACAAATGATTGTTTTCGCTCAGTAATGTTTAATGACCGCCTATCTGTGATCTTTTTGGGATAGAACATCAAAACTCCAAGTTGGAGGTCACTTCCCTCTGGCTGGGGGGGGGGAGCATGGGCCATGGAGATCTATTTTTGTACTTAGAAACCTGGCCACACGATATGTCTGACATGCATGGGAAGACAAAATACACAATGCTCTGATGTCTTCTACTTTGTGGGGTTTTCCTACTTGGGAAAACAACAGGTGACGTTCTCACCTTCGAAAGATGGCACCGGAAGGAGCGTCTTGAGGCCCGCAGTAGGGGGAGCGGCTGTCCAAGAATCTACAAAGACAAATCCAAATCAAACGACCATGGCGACCAGGGCCAAGGCTAGTGCTGTAGGCCACAGGCCGAACTAGCTACTAGCTGTCTACAGGTGAGGGAGGCGAGTTACACTGAATAGGATCCCAGCCTCAGTTTCCCCCGAGGAAGCCCACGGAGGCTTCCGGGTACCGGTTCCCGCCGACAGGGCTGTGGCCGTCCTGCTGGGGTGGAGGCGAGGAGCGGGGCCTCTAGCCGGGGCCCACTCCGCATGGGAACTCCTGCACTGGGGAGGAGGAGGAGAAAAGTGGGGAGGGGTCTCGAGGACTTCTGACCTGACCAAGGCACCCGCAGGAGCCGCGCGCTGGCGCGAGCCGGCACTCGCCACATGACGACGAGCGTCCAACCAAGCCCAGCTCCCTTTCCCCAGCCGGAGGCGCCCGGGTGCCCGGCTAGACGGCCTTCAGGACGCGGCTCAGCGTGGCCGGAAGTGGCGCTTCGCTGGTCCGATCCGCAAAGAGTCCCGGCGGAAGTGAGAGAAACTCAAGCCTCAGAGTTTCGTTCCGGAGCTGGAAAGGGATGCTTTGGTCTAGGAGCTTGGGGCTCTCAAGGCAAGCCAGCTCCTTAGCATTTCCTGCCATACCCTCTCCCCTAGGTGGGGACATGAGGAAAAAAACAACAAATATATATATATATATATATATGTATATATAATATATATTTTATTTTTTTAATTTATTATTATTTTTTCAGTTCTGAGACTTGACCTCAGGGCCTGAGGATAGAGCTCTACCCCCCCCTCAATAAACCATTCATATCAAGGGAAAATTAAATAATGTGTAAATTCTGGGATAATGTTGGGCAACTTTTTTTTTTTTAATGAGCGGGAAAGCTTTCTAAATCATTACAATGGTGAGGATTTTTTTTAAAATCCAGGTTTCTAGGAAACAAATGGGATTAGCAAATTGAGACTGAGGTCTCTTGTGCTTAAATCATATTAAATCTCTGCGTGGCTTGTCCTCAAGAGTTAATTTCACAAATGGTAGCAAGTAAAAGCTATTAACATTTGCAAAGATAATGGGAGCACTGTTCACAACCCCCTCACTTCACCTGGATTATCTCCAAACAGCTTGGCCTCTAAATGTAATTATATTGCACGGTATTGGACACGGGTTCTGAAATGAAAAAAAAAATGCTTTCTGGAACTAGAGAATGATAATACCTTCTTAAAATTCATTTTTAAGTTGAAAAGTAATGACAAAACACAAAACCACCACCACCAACACCACCACCACCACCAACAACAAACCAGCCTCACAGGGCTTGTTGTGTAAGCATGGCTACAGTCTTTTTGTCTGTATTTTGTTTGTGAGATAAGGTCTGGTTAACTTTACTTATACTGGGCCTCAGAGCCTTCTGCCTGTGTCCTGAGTAACTGGAATTGCAGGAATGTGCTACCATGCCCAGTTGACAATGTGCTAAATTCTTACATAATTTTGGGGGGGCCTTTTCATATTTTATACAATTCCCATGTTCTGAAACTTAGTACTATAATATGCTGTAATTGCTGTCACTTTATTACATATTTTATATCTGTTTCATCAAGAATTTTTTTGATTTTGCACTTTTCTTTGCAAAATCTATCCTGGCTATGTTTTATATATTTGTTCTTCAAGATAAACTTTAAAGCTGCTTTTTTAAAAATTTTCCACAGTTTCATTTTTATTGTCCTGGGGCTAGATTCTTCTTTTGGTTTAATATTTCTTTATTTCTTTATCTATTTATTTTGCCAGTCCTTAGGCTTGAACTTAGGGCATGGGCACTGTCCTTAAGCTTTCTCAAGGCTAGCACTCTACTACTTGAGCCACAGCACCACTTCTGGCTTTTTCTGTATATATGATACCAAGAAATCGAACCCAGGTCTTCGGACATGTTACGCAGTACTCTTCCTGGCTCTAATTTTTATTTTTAATATCAGAATTGTTTGCAATTTTGAATGAGACCTAAGGCTCCAGTCCCTTTACAGTCACTAACTTGACATAGCGATTCATATATCTGATTTGACCACAATTGTGTACAGCTCCTTCCCTTCCCTACTCTTTCCTCCCCTACCCCACCTCTCCTCTCCCCACTTCCCTTCTCTTTCCCCTCCCCTTTCCTTTCCCTCTTCCTTCCCTTTACACTCCCCTCCCAGCTCCTCCCCTCCTCTCCTCTTCCCTTCATTTGACAGTAGTGGGGCTTTGTTAGGAGCTCTACTACTTGATCCACTCGCCAGTCCTTTGGCCCCTTTTAGCTTTATTTTATCAAGAAGCTGGGTCTTGCATTTTTGCCTAGCACTGGGGTCAGATTGCCAGCCTCTTACCTATGGTCTCCTGAATAGCTGAGGCCACAAGCATATAGCACAGTGTCCGGCTGATTCATTGAGTATGGGGTGGGGTCTTGCTAGCTTTTTGCCTAGACTGTTCTTAGTGTCTACCTCCTGCGTGGCTGGGATTAGCACGCAGTTCCTAAAGGGAATAAAGATATTTGCTTCATTCTTCCCTGCATCTTTATAAAAATGCTTATGCATAATTGACCAATCCTTAAAGCTTTACCGTCTGTGGCCAGGATAGGTTGGAAAAGTGCTTCTTATAGTCACTGAAGCCGGAACTAATTGCATTATCATTATGTAAAATGAACATATGGTTATGATTGAAGGGTAAGTTTACACTTTTTTTTCTTCCATATTACAATCAATACATCTGGATATGTAGTGTATTGTAAGCAATATACATCACTTTATGGATACATCTTTTTCTCACTGTGTGACCCAGGCTAGCCTTGAACTCCCAATGCTCCTACCTCTGCCTACCCAGTGTTGGGATTACAGACAGATACTCCCATGCCTGGGAAAAAAAAAATGTAACACTTAAGATTTATCCAGTGTAAGAAACTTTAGAGACAATTTGTGGCCACAATCCTCATTATAGATTAGCAACTGACTTTTTTTCCTGGTTCTGGGGCTTGAACACTAGGCCTTGGCACTGTCTCTGAGCTCCTTTTGCTTAAGGCTAATATTCTACCACTTGAACCACAACACTACTTCTGGCTTTTTTTTTTTTGGCCAGTTGTGAGAACTGAACTCGGGGCTTGAGCACTGTCCTTGGGTTTTCTCAAGGCTAGAACTCTACTACTTGAGCCATACCACCACTTCCAGCTTTTTTCTATGTATGTGGTACCGAGGAATCGAACCTGGGTCTTCATGCATGCTAAGCAAGCACTCTTACCACTAGGCCAAACTCCCAGCCCCTACTTCTGTTTTTTTATGAAAACTTTATTTGAGATAAGATTCTCACAGACTTTCCTGCCCAGGCTGGCTTTGAAACTGCAATCCTCAGATCTCAGCTTCCTGAGTAACTAGGATTACAGGGGTGAGCCACCATGCCTAGCTAGAAACTGATTTTTAGAGAGAGACTTGCCCAATCACTTGGCTTGTTTACACACATGTGCCGAAAGATGGTTCAACATCTTTTGATTAGCCAATCAGATTTTTACTCATATTGTATCTACAGACATTTTTTTAATGTGTGCATGGCACTGGGTCCTGAACTGAAATCCTCCTATTCTTAGTTGGATTTAATACTTGAGGTTGACACTCTACCACTTGAGCCACACCTCCGGCTGTTAAGTGGCTAACTGGAGATAAGAATCTCAGAGATTTCTGTCCAGGCTAGCTTTGAACTTCAATCCTCAGATCTCAGCTTCTTGAGTATATGGTATTACAGTGCTTGGTTGCAGACCATTGTGTTCTTTTCAATAAGAGCTTACCTTTCTGAACTGCAGTAGTATATTTTGTGTACATTTTTACATGCTGTGCTGGTTGTTGAAGATGCAATTGGTAAGCAAAAATGGTCCTGGCATAGGACCTTGAGAAAGTACAAATAGAAACTGTAAAATAAGAAAAACTTAAGGGGATGAAGTTAGATTTCTCCTTGACATATAGTTTTCTGTGTGCATCTAGTCACAAATTTTGTTGAGCATTCGCAGTGATTTTGTGCTTCCATTTAAATAAGTTAGATATTTCAATCACTCCTCTTGTTGATGGTTTCCTCTTACGTAACTTACTGTTGTTCATTGACCTAGAGGTAGGAATGGATGAGAGACAGGAGATACCTAGATCACCATTGCAATAATAATGAAATGAAAAATCAAGTCGAAAATTAGGGATACAGAAAATTTTGAAGTGAATCTAGTAGGCAGGATTACAAGTGTGCACACACACACACACACACACACACACAACTTCCACATGTGAGGATATTTTGAGCAACCTAGTTCATGTCTGTTTTTAAGACAGTCTCATAATAGAGCTCTGGCTGGCCTTGAACTCACAATATCACTCAGACCTTGAATGTGAGGTTCCCTGCTGCTGTCACCTCCTGAGTGTAAAGAACGTTTTTAAATTTTATTTCATCCCGAACAAATATTAGAGATGGCAGAGGAGAGAAAAACAAACTATCAGAAATGGAAGAGCTCTGAACTGCCCTAGAGTTAACATCTGGATTAGTTTCCATCATTTCTTGTGTAGAGCTCTGCACATATGTTTCTATCAGGTGATTTGAAAAGGAGGACTTGATAGAAGCAATTCAAGCGAGGATTCAGAAAATCGATCGTTTCATGTGTAAATTAGGGAAGATGAGAATGAGCTCCCAAAAAACCATACCCCTGGAACTCTCCTTTTCCCCCCTCATAGGTCTTCGTGGTGAGGGAAGTGCCATTGTACTGAGAAAGTGGACATTTTATTCTCATGAGTAACAGATGTCAAGATGCAGGGAGCTTCTTCAGATCATTTATTCTACATAGTGGCTTTCTGTACTCACGCCAGGAGTTGGGTAGCACTACAAATATCCTCCCCTTTGGGGGGGGGAGTGTGCATTTGAAATAAGGTGAGAATTCTCCAGTCCACTGGGAATTGCCTGGGAAAAGCTGCAGCTTCTGCATCAGTACTCGGTGAAATTTGCCAAGATGTGCTCCAAGTTAAAGGGTATGTAATAAGCAACTCCTGGAAAGAAGCAGAGAATAATATGAGGTGACTATGGTACCTGAAGCCTCGATACCCCAAAGGGTCAGCTCGTCACATTTGTTAGTTGCAAATCTATCCTAGGGAGAAATTAATTTGAAAGAAACATGGCATGGAGATTTTTGTTAGGGAGCTCTTATTTCCATGCTATATTGCCACATGTGCGTTGGAGTGAGCACTTTAAGATAGCCAGCTTCTAACGGAGCGGATGCATTCATAGGATTTCAGTAATGAAAGGCACCTCTTAAAAATAATAGAAACTAGGGCCGGGAGTTTGGCCTAGTGGTAGAGTGCTTGCCTAGCATGCACGAAGACCCGGGTTCGATTCCTTGGTACCACATACATAGAAAAAAAGCCAGAAATGGTGCTGAGGCTCAAGTGGTAGAGCTCTAACCTTGAGAAAATCCAAGGACAGTGCTCAGGCCCTGAGCTCAAGCCCATGACTGGCAAAAAAAAAAAAAAATAGAAACTAGCCGGGTGCCGTGGCTCGTGCCTTTAATCCTAGGCTCAGGTGGCTGAGATCTGTGGGCACCAAAGTCCATGAGCTCTATCTCCAGTTAACCTCTAGAAAACTGGAAGTGGCACTATAGCTGCAGGGGTAAGACGGTAGCCTTGAGCTGAAGAGCTCAGGGACAGTGCTCAGGCCCAGAGTTCAAGCCCCATGACCAACAAAAAAGAAAAAAGAAACCACTTTGTAAATTAAAATCAGATTTTCAAAATTAAAATTATTGATATGATATACAGTTGTGCTTTTACCTATCTGAGATACATGGAACTTTTTTTTTTTTTTTTTTTTTTGGCGAGTCACAGTGCCTGAACTTTGTCTGGGTCTGGGTGCTGTCCCTAAGCTCTTCAGCTCAAGGCTACCACCCTACTAGAGGTTAATTGGAGATAAAAGTCTCAGGTCCTTTTGTGCCCAGGCTGGCTTTGAACCTTGATCCTCAGACCTCAGTCTCCTGAGTAGCTAGGATTACATGAGCCACCGTGCCTAGCTATGGCACTTCTTTTGAAATTGGATTCTTTTAACTTTCATAAAGTCTTTACATTCACTAATAAATTTGAATTAAATTTCTCATCACATAGAAAATTTTGCTAGTAATATTTTCCCTGAGAAAATATTTTCAAAGTTATGACAGAGAAATGATGGAAATAAAAAAAAGAAATAACAGGGCTAAGACACAATACGCAATAAATGGTGGATGGATATTATTTTATAAAAAGTCAAAATGAGAGAGTTTAAGGGATTATAAGCAATAAAAGCAATGAGTTGAGAAAGATAAGTGCTGAGAAGTATTCAACAGATCAGACAACAAAAGGCATGATAATTTCAAGTCCAAATCTTTGCATTTCAAGTCTCAAATCTTTGCCATTCTTCCTTCTTAGAGAAGGAAGGTAATGGCAGACAAGAAAATAAGCTTAATTTAAGTTTCCAGGGAAATTTCTTGAGATAAAGGAATCAGTACAACTAATAACATTAATAAGCATTTTTGAATGCTCTACAAAAGGCCCTGTACTTCATAATTGGGTAATAAGAAATGGTTCTTTCTATTTCCATTCTATATCTATGAAGACTGTGCATAGCTCAGGGAATGGTCATTATGTGTAGAATTTGGCTCATAAACATGAGAGGCTTCTATCTGAGGCCTGTGTAACATCAAGATGTTTTATAATATGCTTTGCTGATGCTAAGAAAACTATCTTTCCTATTGTAAGATTGGGCAATGAAAAACTTTTTTTTTTTTAAAGCCACAGCTTCATATAGAGGTTTCACGGTAAAGATAAAAACCAGGTGCCGGTGGCTCACACCTATAATCCTAGCTACTCAGGAGGCTGAGATCTGAGGTTTGAGGTTCAAAGCTAGCCCAGGCAGAAAAGTCCCCATGAGACACTTATCTCCAGTAAACTACTCAAAAATGCTGAAGGTGGCACTGTGGCTCAAATGGTTAGAGTGCGAGCCTTGAGCACAAAGAGGCTCAGTGACTGTGTCCAGGCACTGAGTTCAAGCCCCAGGACTGGAAAAAAAGAGATATATACAGTTTCACATTTGATTAAATACATGAATTAAGTACAAGAACTAATGAACTTCTTCCAAACTCTGGAAGAAATGCCTACCCCTTTTCTTCTCTTACCTTCCTTCAAGGGTGTTTTGTTGCTAAGGAACTGCCAATATGTCCTGTGATTAACATTTTCAGCAATATTGTTTATAGAAGAGACAACGGGGCCCCAGGATGTCATTGTGGTTTCAAATCTGAGAATAGAGTCATAAATGGTTAGTACTTCCTTCTAGGTCACACAGCAAGGAGGTAAGGTGAATGGGGACATTCTAAATGCTTTAAAGATCAGGACAAGGGCTGGGAGTTTGGCCTAGTGGTAGAGTGCTTGCGTAGCATGCAGGGAGACCTGGGTTTGATTCCCCAGTTCCACATACATAGAAAAAATCTGGAAGTAGTGCTGAGGCTCAAGGAAAGGAAGAAAGGAGGGAGGATGGAAAGAGCGGACAGAATTGGAGTTAAGGGAGGACGGCAAACATCACTGCAGAACTCACTTAAACACTGGGCTTTTACGCTGTGCTTCCTCAAGGACGGCAAGCAGCGTGGATCCACTCTTCACGCTGACCTCCGTGGTCACCTTGAAGAGCAAATCTACGCCCCTCAGCTGGTTGTTGATGGTGTAGGTGACAGTGATGTCAGATGCTGCAGTGGGGACAGGGTTAGGATTGTTGGGGACAGTTGGTTGCACCTCATTATCTGTGAAAAGGAAGAAAAAAATGGCCAGATTTGTCAACAGTGATAGGTGTGTGTACATGTACAAAGTAGCCATCAGGTTCTTATCCCGGAAAGCATAGATTCAGCAAGTAATGACTTTCATACCATGTTAACAAAGTGCTTTGACAGTTAGACTGCAACTCTGGTGGAGACTCTGTTACACTTAGGAACTCACAGGCAAGTAGTAGCCTAAGGAGTTAGATGAGTGGGGGTAGTGCTTGAGATAACAAGGATCAGTTTGCTTGACTTTGATTTCTGTGGATTCTTTACTGAAATATACAAGGAACTTATAATCCCTTACTATCTTGCGAGGTTAATGTGATAGAAGAATAATAAAGCATTATGTTAGTATTTGATTAGAAAGAAGAGTTGGCTGAATCCTTTCCAAAGACTAGTTATAAAGGAGTCACACTTTCTAAATGTATATTTCTGTCATGACTGGAGTTCAGATAATTCTGAATTATATTAATGGTTGGATGAAAGGAAGGCGTTAAAAATGTAGCAAGCTAGATGTCCACTCCATTCATTTAGTGTTCTGTGAGAACCATGGTTTCATAATCAAATCTTTGAGACTTAGCAGAAATGTTAACGGTTTCTTTAGCATTAATTATTAATTAATTAGTAATTGGTCATTGCTTTTTAAATTAAAAATTTTGGCATTTTTTTGGGCAATCTTTCAGGAGTGATACAGAGGAGTCGCCATTCAACAAAGCTATCGCTTCTTTTGGCTTTTTATAATGTGTATCACTTAAATTTCGACTCACTATTTGCTTCAATATTCCAAATATTGTTAGCATTTGTCTCTATATCTACCCCCTGACTCTAGAGAGCAGCATGATGTTTGGTGGTAAGCTTGTCTGATATTATTTTGTTGTTGAGAACACGAGTCCTCCTCTTTGCTTAATGTCTTACAAAATGTTTTGCCCATTAGTAGGTTTTCAATAAATGTGTGATGAATGGAGAAGACAAGATGGGGGAGGGTTTGGCTCCGTGGGCTAGCACATGCTCATGGGGATTGGAAGTCACAGGTGAGAGAAATGGACACCACAAACTTATAGGACATTTAGCATTGCTATGTATATTTGTGGCACAATTTGCAAAAAAGGGCAGTTATTAAAAAAAAAACAACCCATGCTTACCAGGGATACAAGCCACATGGGGCACATCTAGGTATGTCTTGCCTTTCAAGGAAGGCAAGATCTGGGCAATGGACATTGGGTTGTCAAATTTCCCTTGCTTAATCTCCTTCAGAACTGTATCCATCGTCTTCTTACAGTCCCATGCCTTGGTAGGTTTCTCGGGTGTCACCCAGAGAGCCTGAAATGGATGGGGAGAGAGATTATGATAGCTGAGTGTTGGGCCTTGTGAGGGCTAGACTATAGATTATAGGTGTGAACCACTGGTGCCTGGCTATGATCTAAATTGTAATGGTAGAGTGCTAGCACAAGAAGCTCAAGGCTAAAAACAAAACAAAACTGTCACACTAGGAAGACAGGCCATGGGCCAACTTGAAGTGTATGAGAACGGTATGACATAGACTAAATGATGTCCTGGGCTTTCTGTAGCCCGACAGGGTTGGAGGTCCTTTTTGTTTGGCTTAGAGGATTATGATTTCTTTTTTTTTTTTTTTGCCAGTCCTTGGGCTTGAACTCAGGGCCTGAACACTGTCCTTGGGCTTTCTCATCAAGGTCAGCACTCTGCTACTTGAGCCACAGCACCATTTCTGGCTTTTTCTATGTGTATGGTACTGAGGAATCGAACCTGGGTCTTCATGCATGGTAGGCAAGCACTCTACCACTAGGCCAAACTCCTGGCTGCAGGATTATGATTTCTAAACCGATGGCTGTTGTTGCTTAGCTTTCCCCATATCGATCCATCTACCTTTCATGGAGGAAGACACCCAATTCACCTGGGCAAAGCAAGGGGGGTGGATTTCGAGCTGCCAATCATGTTATCCAATGCAAGCCTGGAAGCACCAGGTTGTGCATGGCTTTGGCTAACACATCGTGTTGGCTCTGCTGTATACTAAGAGTTTTCATGAGGTGAGTCAACATTATTAGTCATTCATTAATCATTTTAAAGATAGACTGTGTTTTGGATCAGGATAAAGGGCTGAGGGAAAGAACCCTGTGCTGGCAGGGAAGCAGAAAATTCAATATTTTCTGAGCACCTGTGTTAACATCAGTGTTTATACAGCAGAATTTCAATCGCAATTGATCATTATTAATCAGCAGGCCTATACGTTTCCTGGATTTACTTTTTTCCCCTATTTTTCTTCCAAGGAAGGAAAATGAATTGAAATAGCTTAGTTTTCATACTTTACGAGATAAGGAAGAACTACTATCACCTATTAGTGGAGGAACTAAGGCAAAGTACCCTAGGCATCTATCTCAAATCACATTAGTTGGTTATTTCTAGAAATAGCCTTAGCTCAATCAAGAGTATCCAGGATGTGTTTACCTGCATGGCAAGGCCAGTACTGTAGATGTCTCCAATGATGCCATCGTCTTTGATCTTCCTGCTGATATTCTCCACGAGAGACTTTATCACCTGGCTAAACAGGACTCTGTAACTTGCATCAGAACCTATGGGGATTTTGTTGTACATGCAGGTCAAGGCCAAGATCGCCACTGCTTCTGTATCTGAGAATCACAAAGGAACAGAACCACCACAGCAGTCAAAGCAGGCAAATGTATCAGGTGGCAATGCCATTCTTGTGACACAATCTCATTCACGTTTCAGGACCCTGTTTGTGAATAGGCCCTGTGATTCTCTTCATTTAACGGAGAAGAGAAGGAGGGTTCAGAAGCAATAAAGTAACCGTGCTCCAAAGATACAACAACCCAGTAAATAGGGGGGCCAGATCTTGAAGGTAGATTTATAAAATGCTTGCCGAATGAAGGAAACATTTAAAACCTCCCAGGATATTTAGGATATCCTGGGATTAGTTGTCAGACAGTACTGTTCAGTGGGAGCTATTGAGATATGTAGAGGATGGAAATTTCAGTAGCATTTCAAGAAAAGGGTGCCACGTAGGACTGAGAAAAGAGATCAACATTTAATTAGAAAACCACTTCAGCCTTCAGTAATATGAATGTTTTCCCCAGTGGAGATCTTATAGCCGTCAGACCTTTCTAGTATTGTCCTCATGTTAGCTGTGGTCTGGTATCAACTATTGTCTACTATTGCCTGGGGTCAGCATGTAGAAACATGCTAATGTCTTCTTGTCTGTCATTTGTTCCTTAATTAACATCTCCAGCAAACATTTGTTCAGTGCCTCCTATCTGCATGTGCTGCATCAGGCTCTTCCTCCCCTGGAAGTCTCCCTTCCTCCTCCGGAAGTCTCCCTTTCTTTCTCTCCCTTGCAGCTTCACCACTTTGCTCTCTGTACTTCTGACATGTCCAGCTCAGGACAGTGTCTCATGGTTGTCATCTACTCACCCACATTCAGGGAAGAGGAACTGGCCAACAGGATCTTGGCAAAACGCATGGCTGATGATAGGGTTGTTTCTGGGTTCTTCTGACACAGTGCTAAGATGGCCAGACTGGACCCATAGAAGCCTGTGGCATCATTGGGTTCTCCGAAAGGGATAAAGAACCTTCATTAGTCTAACATTCACCATTTGAAAAGCCAAAATAGGAATAAATAAAAGAAACCTGTTCCCAAAGAAAATTATCAGCAAAGTATAACTTGAGTGTTTCTCAGAGTGAGGGTGTCATCCAGCCACTTGAGTACAAGAAGAGGGATGATGTCTCCAGACAGATGGTGGCTGGATTGCTTTGGTTGTTCTAGTTTATGTTGGCCAGGAATATGTCAGCAGAGCTGACAGCATATGTCTTCCCTAACCTTCCATTTCCCCACCTCCATCTGGGTTTAGAAGAAAGGACTCCACGCCTCACCCTGGCCTCCCTCACCATGAAGTCTTACTTGGAGGTGACCAGTTTTCCATTTGTTTTTGTAGAACAGATATTTTATTCCCAGGGTCCCGGCAGGAGGAGGTGAGAGCCATAATGTTGAGGGCGAGCTGACCACTGGTTAGGTCTGCAGAGAGGAGAACCAACCACACAGTGACGCAAAGATAGTCTCAGGGGAGGTCTTCTCAGGGGCCATGGCTGAGCTTTCTGTTTCTTTTCCAGATCATTTGACTCTTCAGTATAATTGCTTAACCTTTGGATCTGTCTTTCCAAAGAGCTATGGAAAAATATGTAAGAGAATATTGAATCAAATGGCTTCTGTGTGACTGGATGAGTCCATAATGAAACCCAAGACAAGAACCTGTGACAGCCTGGTTAGATGTGTAGCAAGAACACCCATGCAAAGAGATTACGCAAGTTTGAAGTTGCAAAGAAACTTGAACTGGAGTCTTAGGGCAACTCCTGAGAAGCAGGCAGAATGGAGATTTTATTGTTACTGCCATTGTCATTATTGTTATGATTATGATTAGAAGGCAAGAAGAGCTTAGGCGGCATCTAGTGACTTGTTCAAGGCCACAGAGTAAGGAAGATGGCAGAACTGCACTTGGAATCCCTCTTCTTATTTGATGTCTAGTTTGGAGTTTGTTCTGCTTCCCTGGCCTCCTCCATGAGTGCTTTCAATTCCTTCACTCATATTTCCAGGTACCTTACGGATATGCAGGGCAAGGTGATGAAGGTACAACCAGAGGCAGCAGGAGAGTTGGAGAGCCGTCCAGGTTGGAGCTGAGGGATAGCCAGCAGGGAGCAGGAAAAGGGGCTCCAACATCTCACCTGCAGCGTTGCTGGCCATGAGCTCGAAGGTCAGCAGTTTCTGGACCTCCAGGTCATAAGCTCCAGCCAGGTTCATGGCGATCAGGATACTGGGGTTGGGAAAGGCTGACGAAGTCGCTGACTCTTCCATTTGAACCTGCAGACTGTTAACCCAGGGCAGCTGGTCTGAGGAAATAGCTGAAAAGAAAAAGACAGTTACCACCCCCCCAACCCAAATTCCCTCTCCTTCGAAACATAATTCTCCTGTCTCTTATGCCTAGGGACAGCTTTATTAGCTTAGGCAATCAAGGAATTGAAGGGAAATCTACAAAATATGGACATTTTTCTTTGGAGACCAATTAGTCCTTCCATTCTTTCAAATCACTCCTAATTTTAAGAAAGTTATTTTTTACTTAACGGTCTTTCAACTCAGTCATTTCACAGGAACTCTAACAGCTTATTAGAAACCAGTGTATTTTTTGGGTGTTTTTCATTGATATTTAACTACCAACTCTTTCATAAAGAATATTAAAGATTTAGGACATGATTCATTCCCAAACCTCCCCTTGGTAATATTGTCTGGTGTCAGAAGTAACCAAATACCTGTTTTGTTTCAGCACCTACCACTTCTGCAATCAGAATGCAGTCTTTTTTAGTTAAACAATTCCATGGATTCTACTGTCAGAGAACTTGGGCTAAGACGTCAGGAAAGGTGAACACACACCTACATCCTGACCATCCTGGAACTCTTAGAGGCATTTCAAGCTCATTTGCACCAGCAGAAAATCCCAGGGGCTGAGGTCTCTTTTTGCCTCTCCCTAGGAGAACTGCATCCCTGAACTCAGAATTAACACCATACTCACAGCATGAGCTCTGGGTCTGGGTACTGGTCCCTGTCATCACCCAGAAAATGTTCAGAAGACAGAGGACAAGCCGGGCCATTTTGCACTCTCCTGTCCAGTCCACTTCTCCCAGTCCACAGACAGCAGTATTTACAGGTGTCTGTTGACCTTTTCTTCTGTGTGCTTATCTTTGCCAAACAGTCTGTTTCTCTCTCAGCCACTCCTATCTACCTATGCTGACCTTGTCTACTCTGATGTACTAATTTCCTTTTGCTTATATAAGTTGATCTTTTGTGCAGCCCTCCTTGGTGTCTAATTGACTTGTAGGTAGGACAGTCACGGGAGAAACTTAGGGCTGGGTATGCTGTGAACATAATGACATGAAGCACCAAGGGCTGGGAATGTAGTTGAGTGGTAGAATGCTTCTTTATCATAATGTGCCAAAGCCTTAGATTCAGTTCCCAGCCCTGGGTGGGTGTGTATGCGGGAACACCAAGCTTCCTTTTCCAAATTCCTGGGTTGTTTCATGGGGAAATGTAAAGTAATTCCCCCAGGACCTTGGGACATTTGGGCTAATGTGTTGGTATCAACAAAACTAAAATGTTTCATGGGTTTGTTTCATTGTATCCAGATGACTTAGCGTCTTAGGTGTTTCACTGCAACTACTTCATTTCAATTTGGTTGATTGGCCCGTATTAGCTCAATTTGACTAAGTCTTTGTTTTATATTCGCAGGGAGATATCTGCCTTCTGGGGGAGTCTGACTATGTAATTTTCTGGGTTCTGCCTCAGACTCTTTGAAGTTTTTTTTTTTGACACATTGTTTTTGTTTGTTTTTCCTTATCTAGTGATTAAAAACAGCCTATGGGGAAATATAATCTTTGAAAGGAGGTACATATTGATAACAATATCAGTTGTTATTAAATTAATAGCTCCTAGTAGAAGAGACTTGTTACCTCAGCCTTGAAATTCGAAAGAAAAGCGCCAATTCTTTCCTGTATGTTAAGTAGTTTCGTGAGTGGAGGACGTTAATCCAGGGGCTCCGCTCCCATCTGAGGATAAAAGTCAAAGTCGTTTTAATTACTTATAGGACTCTCAAAGTCATGCCTTGGGTTTGTTAGCCACTTTTCCCTTTTGTTCACTCTGCTGCAGACACACTCTTGTGTGCCTCGAGAATTCCAGCTACTTTTGCCATGGATTCCAACTCAGCATAGGATATTCATTCAGAATATTTATTGGGTCATGGGGCTTGAACTTGGGGGGGCCGGGCGTTGTCCCTGAGCTCATCAGCTCAAGGCTACCACCCTACCCCTAGGCCTGGGCTTTGTCCCTGAGCTCTTCATCTCAAGGCTACTGCCCTACCCTTGAGCTAAGCCCCACTTCCTATTTTCTAGAGGTTAGTTGGAGAGAAGAGTATCTGGTTCTTTTGTGCCCAGGCTGGCTTTGAATCTTGATCCTCAGATCTCAGCCTCCTGAATAGCTAGGATTATAGGCCTGAGCCACCTCGCCTGGCCCAAGAGAAGCTTTTATTATTATTTTTTCCTATTGAGATGTCCTTTATCATTACTATTTTTACTAATATATGTTATTTGTAGAAAGGGGTTTCATTGGCTTTTCCATACATGCTTATAATGTACTTGTATCATATTCAGCCAGTCCTGTCCCATCCCCACCTCCGCAATCTGTTCTACCACCCTTGTCCAGCTAATAAGTGACAAGATTTTGTTATTCTTTTTGGTTGACTAATACTTCTGTGTGTGTCATATTTTCTTTTCATTTGGTTTGTGGACATTTAGGCTGATTCCATTGGTTTTTAATAGTACTGCAGATGCCTCTGTTGTACTCTAACTTGCATTCCTTTGGATATGTGTCCTGGAGTGGTTCAGCAGGAACGTATGGAAACCCTACATTCAGTTTTTACTGTGGAGCCGCCATACTCATTTCTATAGTGGTTGTATTGATGTTTTTTTGACTGTCATGGAGCTTGAACTCTGGGTCTGGGCGCTGCCCCTGAGCTCTACAGCTCAAAGCCAGTGCTCTACCACATGAGTCACAGTGCCATTTCTGATTTCTAAGTGATTAATTGGAGATAAGAGTCTTATGGGCTTTAGTGCCTGGGCTGACTTTGAACCGTGATCCTCAGATCTCAGTCTCTTGAGTAGCTAGGATTATAGATGTGAACCACTAGCACCTGGCTCTGATTTCTTTTATGTCCCCACTGTATAAGGGTTCCTTTCTCCGCACCCGGCCTTTGGGTGCCAGCTTTCTCAATGCCCACTTCCTTTAAGTTGCAAAGTCTGGCCCCATGGTTGCTACAAGTGTGATTATGACACAGTCTTTGCAGTTAGCCACAGGAATCCTTGCTGGCCGCGGACATTTCTTAACTACTACATTTTGTCCTTAGTTAAGTGTTCAGTGTTTATTTATTCCTATTTATTTATTTATTTCCCTCTGTAGCCCAGGCTGGGGGGGCTCTAAACTGGTGATCCTTCAGCCACAGCCTCCTGAATACTGAAATTATCGGCGAGCACCGCCATGCCGACTTCACTGGGTTTACTTATTTGCTTGGCTCACGCCCTGCTCTTCAGAATCCCCGTCCACATATCTTCGCTGTGACTCCCCACTTTCTTCATGTTTCTACCCAAAGGGAAGCTTTGAGAGAGGTCTTGCCCAACATGGCAGTTTCCATCCCACCACTGCATGGGGTACCTCGTCTTTCCTGTACCTCAACACCCCCGTACACACTGTGTACACCTACTTGTCATGACTCCTTCCCATCTAGAACATGTCTTCCACAGTGTGTAACTGTACTGATGATTTTCACTTCCCTATCCCCAGTGTTTGTGACATGAGTGAGCGAATTCACAAGCACATATATGACGTAGGCTTAAAAGCCCCATGTTCTTCCTCAGGGAAGGCTGGTGGCTGCGGAGAGCACAGGGATTACATTGGGGTGGGCTTGATGGCTTCTAACATGCACCACGCCTGCTCTTCAAGCTCTTACACAGTCCCCTTGGGTCGGGTGGAGCTGTGGGGAATGTAATGCAGCAAGAGCGGTTAGTTGAAGTTACTAAGGATTGGCTTCCATATTTCTTTATTTTTGTCAGTCGTGGGGCTTGAAGTCTGCGCCTGGACCCTGTCCCTGAGAACTTCAGCTCAGTGCTCTAACACGTAAGCCATGGCTCCACTTCTGAATTTCTGGTGGCTAATTGGAGATAAGAGTCTCACAGACTTTCCTGCCCAGGCTGGCTTTGAACCATGATCCTCAGATCTCAACCTCCTGAGTAGCTAGGATTACAGGCATGGCTTCCATATTTCTTCTCTCTTTCTCTCTCTCTCTTTCTCCTTCTTGCTCCTTGTTCTGGCAAAACCAGGGCTGTGACTCTGTGAGCTCCTTATGGAGAGCCAATGTGGTGAAGAGCTGAGAGCAAATGTCCAGCCAATACCCAGGGACAGAGAGAAATACAAACATATTGAGTGACCCCAGCTCATTAGACACTGGGTCTAATCTCTTTTCACTTCACTTCTGCCTGAGATCATATCCCCTGTAATAACTGTTTAAAAAAATGAGCTGGGCACCAATGACTCATGCCTGTAATCCTAGCTACGTGACAGATTTGAGAATCCAAGTTCAAAGCCTGACTTGCCAGATAAATCCAAGAGACTCCTATCTCCAACTAAGCAGCAAAAAGCCAGAGCTGGAGATGGTTTAACTGATAGAACGCCAGCTGTGACCAAGGTGGGGCAACAAGAGAGAGTGAGAAGATTTTATTTGAAGCCTCCACATCCGCATCCCTCCTCCCTCCTCCTCCCACCAAATGAACTCAGGACCTGCTTTGTTGTAGAGTTGCTGATCATTTTATTGAGCATTCAGAGGGAGGGAGGGAGGGAGGGAGGGAGGGGAAGGGAGGGGAGAGAGAGAAAGAGAGGAGAGAGAGAAAAAGAGAGAGAGAGAGAGAGAGAGAGAGAGAGAGAGAGAGAGAGAGAGAGAGAGAGAGAGAGAGAGAGAGAGTGGGATTATTGAGTCTCCTACTGAGTTGGAATAAATGAAAAGGAAAACACAAGATCATTTTCTGTGTGGATCTCACTATAAAAGGTATATCCCAAGGATTAGTATTTGCTCCAAAGGACCTCTAAATTATCTCCCTTATGGACGACATAGTTGCCAACTCCTGCAAAGGAGAAAGAAAATTAGGTCAAATGATCAGTCACGGAATCACCAGATAATAAATAACTTATCTCCTAACCTCATTGAAGGCCATTCATTCTTTTTTTTTTTTTTTGCCAGTCCTGGGCCTGAGCTCAGGACCTGAGCACTGTCCTTGGACTTTCTCAAGGCTAGAGCTCTCCCACTTGAGCCTCAGCATCACTTCCGGCTTTTTTTTGCATGTATGTGGTACCAAGGAATCGAACCTGGGTCTTTGTGCATGCTAGGCAAGCACTTCAACCACTAGGCCAAACTCCCAGCCCAGGCCATTCATTCTTAAAGCTGACACCCGCACAGGTGAACACCTGTGGATCCTTTTGACCCATTTCCTCCTTACCTTGACTGAGTGGCTTGCCCCCACTCAGAATTGCCCAGTAGGTTCTGTCATTATTATTGGCATGTAGGCCCTGAACAGATGTGATATAGGGGCCCCATTCGCTCTGTTCCACTGTGAACCTGCGAGGGACAGGAAGTAAGTTGCAAGAACTTAGAATTTTTGAAGAAAATCCTTTATAGATTTTTTTTTATTAGACTTTAAAGTGGAGCACTATGGCTTAAACTTCTCGTTTAGGAGAAGTTATGAGGCTGAGACTGGGAGATCACAATTTGTGGCCACCTGAGAGGGGAAAAAGCACTTCACAAGGCTTCATCTCATTGAATGGCTGGGCACAGTGGTGAGCGGTTGTCATCCTTAGTGACGTACAAAGTACAAGAAGGAGGATCACAGTCCTGGGGCAGCCCAGGCATAAAGCTGAACCCCACCCATGGTGGAAAAGGATCTGGATGCCTGGGTCCAATGGCAGAGGGGCCGCCTAGCAAGTTCAAGGCGTGAGTTCAATCTCCAGTACCACCAAAATTAAATCCAAGCCCAAGCATCACTTGATAATATGACAAAGAGAGAAATCGGATGTCCTGGCTCTGTCCTGGAACAACTTGACTTTTGGATTTATGCTGGGGCCTGGGTGGCTGCATATTTTAGAAGCACCGTTGGGGTTTTGAGGCAAGTGCTTCCCATTCCATGCTAATTTTCAGGCATGATGTTGGTGGTCTCTGCCCACCTGACCACCAAAAGGGACAAGTGGCTGTTAGCCGCTGACCTTTTATTTACTCTACCCAGTAACTGCTGAGGATCCTGAAGCAGGAGAAGGAAGTGTTTACCTCATGTCCTAGAAAAACTGTAAGTTAGTAGATTTTTCTCTTAGGAAAGAAGAGCAGGGAGGAATAATTTGACATTTCTTTCTGCATTTGTTGACATGTAATATAGTGTCTTCCACAAGCCTTATTCATATTTCTTTATTTTCCCAGAATCCTATGTAGTCAGCCTGCGTAATACATATTACATAACTGTTTTTACTTTCTCTATAGCATCATACACCAGATAGAGAACAAATGTCAACTAGATTTGAGGAGCCAAGTAAATAATATATATATATATATTTTTTTTGCCAGTCCTGGGTTTTGAGCTCAGGATTTGAGCACTGTCCTTGGACTTTTTTAAGGCTAGAACTCTACCACTTGAGCCTCAGCACCACTTCTGGCTTTTTTTTTTCTATATTCGTGGTACCTAGGAATTGAACCCCGGTCTTCGTGCATGCTAGGCAAGCACTCTACCACTAGGCCAAACTCCCAGCCCCATAAATAATATTTTTTTTAGGAGCAAAGTCATTAACTTAATGTTAATATTTGGCCTCTTTAAGCTGAGGAACATTTACTAAAATGTTCATGAGTCTCTTAAGAAAGAAATTGAGACTTAAGGTATCAGTCATTCTAAAATAGTCTAAAAATTTCTGTTCTAGAGAACAGAAGTTCTCTGAAGTCAAGGGAGAGAGCCCTGGAGTTCCTGCATTGGTGGATATGGATCATGTGTTGGGTAAGAGATGTCACATGGGATTTTTCACCTCCACTGTGACATGTGGGGGAGTAGAGGTGCTGATCTAGAGGCATTTGAAATGTCCTTTTATTCTGGAGTGGTTCTGTTCTTAGCCAAGACAGTCAGTACTGTAAGGTTATAACACAGGCATACCGAAATAAAGTCCCATTCTCCTTCTGAGCTTCCTTCATCACATCTAGAAAGACAGAGCCACTGGGCACCGTGATGTTGATGGAGAAGGTCTTGTTAATCTTCACGGAGTAGAGCACTGGGATCAGTGAAGGTGAATGTGTGGGTGCCGCAGGCGTAGGCAGTGGGATGAAGATGGGAGAGTTACCTGGCAGAGGCAGAAAAAGCGGGAGAATTCGATAGTAATTTTAAAAATGGCATCAGAGTTTGTATAGGTATCCATTTTCTAGTCAAGGCCTATTTTCTTTTATCAGGGATGGTTTTGGAAGAGGGAACAAATATCATTTCTGAAGCGACAGGTTTCTTGTAGCTATTACCAGAGGCGCACTGGCTTGTGAGTCTTGTGTTTGGCTTGACTCCCAGCTGTTTAAAGCACTATTCACCTCAATGTTATTTCTCACATGAGGTCTTCATTTGCCTTTCCTGTTGTTTTACTTTGGCACAGAATCCACTAATGGCTTGCCATTTCCCTTCCTTTTTATGTCTTAGCATTTATGGAGAACATACTACAGACTAGACACCGTGCTGATAATTTTGTGTGGATTATTTCATCTGATACTTTATTAAATTAACTAATGATAGGAAATGCTGTTGTTTGTGTTTTTATTTGTTAGAAAATTTAAAGGCTAGACATTGCTGCTTGCTGGTGGCTCACATCTGTAATCCTAGTTACTGAGAAGATCTAAAGATCATAGTTTAAAGCCAGCTCAGGCAGGAAAGTCGGTAACACTCTTACCTCTCTCTAGTTATCCAGCAACAAACCAAAAGTGAAGGTGTGGCTCAAGTGTAAAGTGCCAGCCTTGAGTGAAGAGGCCAATAGGGCTTCCAGGCTGTGTGCCATGCTAGTACACACACACACACACACACACACACACACACACACACACACACTTAGACCTTTTTGCTCAAGGTCCCTGATCGATAAGTAGCAGAACCAGGAATAAACCAAAATAGAAGGAAACAGATTTTCTTTAACCTCATTATGAAATCACTTACTTGAATAAATGATTTATGTGGATTTTTTTGTTAGAATACTATTTCATCGAAACAAATGTCTTATATTCCAGAGGGATCACTAAGTGTGAATAAGATCATGGGAGATCAGAAATAAGAGTCTCACAAATGGGAATCTTGCTCAGATTTTTCTGTATCTAACAATTGAGAAGACATCCCTTTAAAGTCAGTTATCACTTGCTCAAACCTATGTGATGATCAATGTTTGAGCCAAAAATATTGCCCATCATGCTCATAACAAGTCCTCAGTTGGTATCTACCCTTGATGAGATAATGAATTGTATCTGCAAGCTGTTTGGATTTCTTTAGAAGCTTACCTACTCACTGTCTCAAAACATGCTTACAGCTCACATGCTTTGGGTATATGATGCTGGAAGGCAAGCCAGTCTCTCCTTTAGTGTTTACACTAAACCATACATACAAGGTGAGTCTTTGGTCACGTCCAAGTAGGTCTTTCCTAGCAGAGCGGGTAAGATCTGGGCTGCAGCAGCTGGAGCACTGAATGCTCCCTGGGAAATCTTATCCAGTATTGTATTCCGAGTTTCTTGGCAGTTCCATTCCCTTTCACTATAATACCGTGATGAGACAAAGAGAGCCTAACGTGAGACAAAAAGAGGGAGAGAAAATGAGAGATGGTTTAAATAAGGGGAAAAGCTCCATCTAACTAATTCTGTAAATATTGGGCATTGACTATGTGGGAGGAACATTAAGAAGCTTATAAAGTAGTGAGAGTGGAGAGGTAGAGAATTGGCTGATTAACACAAGCTACAATGGCCCCAAGAAGAACTGACATTTTCTGCCACGTTCATGCATCCCAACACTGGTAAAATGCCTATCTTGTTAGAAGTGCTCAATAAGTCTGGTTAACGTCCTAAGAGAACTATCTAAATTTATAGTGAGGCTAAGGAAAGGCTTTGTTGGATAAAGTGGTCCTTGGGGCAGTCTTGACAGAATTTTGGCAGAGGGCTATGTATTCCGAGAGGGAACAGCATGAGCAAAAGCCTACAGTAGGGGTAAAGACATGGCTTGTCCACTATGAGAATATTTGCATTGTAAAGAAATCTCCAGAGACTTCTTCCTTGTTTAGGAAGAACACTCGGGCTGTAGAAGGAAGTTGGGCCAGCATGGTAGACGTTTGAGTCTCAAGAGTGAGATGTATGATCTGAATTGATTGGCAATGGAGAATTGAATTGTTTGCTGTCTAGACAGTGAGATGAAGACTTACTTGTGAGGTCATAAAGGTTAGAAGAGTGTTAACACTGACCAAGACAAAGCTACAATTTGGAGCTTGAATATGTTCTTCTGTTGGTTTGTTTCTCCAAGACCAGGACTCAAACTCACTTCTGGATGAACTCACTCATTCACTAGAGCTCTACCCACTGAGCCACACCTCCCACCCTCCTTTTTATCTTTTGTTTTCTTTTAGCTTGTTGTCTAGTTGCCCATTCAAGACTGTCTTGAAGACTGTCTTATAAGCGAGTAGCTCTCAATCCTGTGGCACAAGAATATCACCTGTGGGACTTCACAGTCAGATTCAATTTCTGTCTTAACTAGCTCCTGTGGAGTTTAGAGGTGAGTGTTGTCTAAGAGCTTCTTCCACTGATTCCAGTGTACAGCACTGATGGGAAACCATGTTTTTCATTATATTCAGACTTAGGCAAACCAATGACCTTCAATGCCTACTTATGTCACAAGCTTTGTCCTGTAAGCTTTCCCAAGAGTTCTGTGTGGGCCCTGCTGAATGTTGTGTGATCACATGGCTTTCAGTATTTGCTGTCTTTTCTCCTGTGAAAGTCCTGTCACCCTATGTCAGCCTGGCAAATGTATGTTCATAATAATCACTCAGTGAATTTCACCCCCAATAGACCTTCCTTCATATCTCTTTACACCTATCCCTTCGACTTGAGTGAATTATTGTATGAGGACAGACTTAAATGAAGACCAGACTTCAGAAAATATGTGCATGGTCATGATAAGTTCTCATTCCCCATCCATACCATTTTCTGGCTTTGTACAATCAGACATGTTCCTTCCTTTCTTCAGTGTGTTGTAATGTGCATTCAATACTGGAAATGTCCTGAAAACCTCCACAACCAAAGACTGATCACATGGTTGGAAGAATGATGGACACATAGCATAATGGCTCATGGTAGTATGAAATTGCATGTGAAAGAACAAGATGGGTGGTAGTAGATTGTCAGATTTTGTAAAGAAACTGGAGATAGGAAAAGTTTTATAGAAGCACTGGCTATAGAAAGATAAATATGAAAAGGTTGAGATCTGAGGATCTGAGGATCATAGTTCAAAGCCAACAAGAAAGTCCTTGAGACTTTTCATTTCCAATTAACCACCAGAAAACTAGAAGGGGTGCTGTGGCTCAAAGGGGTAGAACACTATCTTTGAGCAGAAGAGCCTAAGGATAGCATCCAGGCCCAGAGTTCAAGCCCTATGACCAACAAAAAATGTAAGAGCTGAGGGCATGGCTCAAGTCCTGGGATGTTTGCATCACAAGCTGAAGACCCTTGAATCCTGTCAGAAAAAGAAATAGATTAAAGGAAACCAGGCTGTATTTCAAGTAGGAGAGGGGAAGTCACACAAGCAAAGTCCAAATTAGCATAAGAAACACATAATAGAGAGTAAGATCATGGGAGACCAAGAAGAAAAGATGAAGGCAATACTTTCTTTCCCAACTCCCATCTCCTCCCGTTTTACTCTGACGTACCTGCATGGCTGCTCCTGTACTAAACGTGTTTCCAATGAGACCATTTTCTTTCTTCTCAGATAGAATCTTTTCTACCAGTGAGCGGATGTGATTTTCAATGCTCTCTAGCTCCTCTTCATATGCTTTGGGCTGCTCCTTTAGACTCCTCTGGCTCACACAAGTCAAAGCCAGCACAGCCATGGCCCCAGTATCTGTCAGGGAAGCAAAATGTTGGTGACAGGGTGACTACACATCCCGGTTTTTCATGGGCTGAATGGTTTCCTGAGGGGCCAGATTTTCAGGGCTATAAAAGAGGGGGACAGATTTGGGAAAATGGGAATGTTAGTCTTGGTAATTGTGAGTGGGAGAATAGAACTGCCTCGTGTGGAGCTGCCATGTGCCCCATATTTAATGTTTCATCATATGGCCGTAAGAACACATTCTCACATAGATCATTATGGGCCTCAATTTTTCCATTTTTTATTTCATTCTTTCAGCCATATTGGTAAAGCAATTGAGAACACCCATTTGAGGACAATTACTCAAACAAAATACCAGTGAAGGTATGCTCCTTTGCAAAGTCCTTGAGAAAATAACATCTAACAATATTTCCCCAATAAACTTTCAGGAAGTGGACAAGGTAAGAGAACAAGAAAGGAGAATAGGACTTTTTTTTTTTTTTGGCCAGTTGAGGGGCTTGAACTCAGGGCCTGAGCACTCTCCTTGGACATTTCTCAAGGCTAGAGCTCTACCACTTGAGCCACAGCACCACTTCCAGGTTTTATTCTATGTATGTGTACCAAGGAATTGAACCTGGGTCTTTGTGCATGCTAGGCAAGCACTCTACCACTAGGCCAAACTCCTAGCCTGAGAATAGGACTTTCATAATTTTCTTCCCCTTTTGGACTTCTATATTTTTCTTCACAGTGGACTCATTCTTGTCCTTTAATATGGTGCCTTCTATCTTTTTTTTTTTTTTTTTTTTTTTTGCCAGTCCTGGGCTTGAGCTCAGGGCCTGAGCACTGTCCTTGGACCTTCTCAAGGCTAGAGCTCTACCACTTGAGCCTCACCACCACTTCCGGCTTTTTTCTATGTATGTGGTACCAAGGAATCAAACCCGGGTCTTCAAGCATGCTAGGCAAGCACTTTAACCACTAGGCCAAACTCCTGGCCCCTCTTTTTTTTTAAACAGAAACAGGAGAATGAAAAAAAATCTCATATGTTCCCTATTACATGGAAATACTGAATGGTGATTTAGTTTGAATTCCTTGAAGAAAGATGAACGGTGTGTCTGGATTCATGGTGGCCAAGTGGCAATACTGATTGTACAGATGTAACTTCTTTTAGCATCATTTTCTCCCCTTATTTTATAGATGGACAAATTCATGTCAAGAGCTGGGGTAGGAGCCAGGCTGTTCTGTTGTGGCATACAGCTATGAAGAGGCTTAATTGCCAGTTATAACCCCTTATTCTCCCCAAATAAATTCTGTTCTGAGTAAAGCGGGTAGAAAAAAAAATTGTCATTTCTCTCTTTTTAGTCAATCATGGGACTTGAATTCAGGATGCTGTCCCTGAGCTCTTTCACTTAAGGTTAGTGCTTTACCACTTTCAGCCACAATATCTGGTTTTCTGGTGGTTAATTGGCAATAAGAGTCTCACGGACTTTACTTCCCAGGCTGTCTTCTAACTCTGATCTTCAGATCTCAGCCTTCTAAGCAGCCAAGATTACAGGTGTGAGCCACCACTTCCCGGCTAAATTCAAGTCATTTTAAAAGAAAAACTCAAAAGGGGCCAGAAATTTGGCTTAGTGGTAGAGTGCTTGCCTGGCATGACGAAGACTTGGGTTCGATTCCTCGGTACCACATACATAGACAAAGCTGTAAGTGGTGCTGTGGCTTCAGTGGTGGAGCTCTAGCCTTGAGAAAGTCCAAGGACAGTGCTTAGTCTCTGAGTTCAAGCCCCAGGACTGGCAAAAGAAAAAATAAACCATGATCAACAAAAAATAAATAAAATAAACATATATATGTATATATCTATATGTGAAAAATTCAAAAGGCAAGGGCGAATTAGGCTTAATGACTCACCTACAGAGAACTGGCCACCAAGATAATAGTTTTTATTTTCAGGAGCAAAGAGTTTAGCAACTGTGGTAGTGGAATATGTTCCATTGAACAGACACAAGGCCAAGACGTCCAGGCTGAGCTGGTAATAGTTGGTCAGTGGATTGCCATCGTGTTCTTCTGCCAAAGGGAAGAAAATTTACACTTTACTCCCAGAAGTGCTGCAGAGGTGATGCATTTCCCTGCCATCTACGCACTTTATTCTGGCTTGTTTACTTTTAAAGAGAGGTAAGTGACAGAAGAGATAGCCCATAAGATCAGCAAGCCTGAGAAATGTAAAGGCTCTTAGGGGCTCCCACGCCTTTCATTTTATAACTGAGGAGATCTGGTGGGAAAGAGATCACAGTCTTATCTCAATATTCAGGCAGTTGTTCTAATAATAAGGATAAGAACCTAGGATTTCTACCTCTAAACTTATTGAACTTTCACCAGTAAGATAGAAACTCTGAAAGAATGTTAGATTAGCAGTATCTTCAAAAGAGATGGGATTTCAGGGACTTTACACATAATAGCATAAATGCTGGATAGGAGTTGAGATAAAGCAATGATGATAAAAATGATAATTGTCTTCTTTACCTTATGTATGGTGTAGGGAGGGTTGGGAGGAAGGCACAGAACTCTAGGGAAAAAGGGTAAAAAAGTACGGAAGTGGAACTCCTTAATGAAAGTAAACCATATATATAACTTGTGGGTGGAGATGGGAGGGAGGGTCTGGGAGAGAGTGAGGGGATAGATGACAATGTGCTCTCATTACCTGATTAGTCTGATTGTAATCCCTCTGGGTGTCATCTCTATAATAGCAATAAAGTAAATTAATAAAATAAAATACAATGCTCTGTATTAACAGCTACGAGAGCCAACCAATTTCTTTTTCCTAGTGATAAAGGATTTTGGCCATCTTTAGCTTTTATATTTATATCGGCTACTCTGGCACCGATAGCACAATGTACTCTATTGTTGAGCTGTTTCTGTGAAATTATTATTTGTCTAAAATCCAAGTTCAGGAAGGACTGAAAAATTGTGTCGTGTTTGTGAGTGTGATGAAAAGTCAACATCCATGCTGAAAGAGGGGAAAATACAATGTAAAAATACAATGAAATAGATGAGAGAAAGAGGAGGAGATTGGGGTGAAACAATACAGTTCTAATTCAGGGCAGAAGAAGATAAGGTAGTCTAGAGTTGCAACATTTGATTATTACCCATATTTTCCAATTCAGCTTCAAATTTATTTTCCAGATGGCCAAGTAGGTGTTGGTTAACTATGAAGAGCTCATCATGGGTATGACATGCTCCTAATGCCAGTATGATCAGAGCAAGCTGTCCTGAACTTAAATCCAAGCCTGAAAAAATTTTACAAGGTACACACTTAAGAATTATTTTTATCCTTCTGCCTTCCTTGTGACTTACATTATTTTTTTTGTTTCTGCTCTCTGTACTATAATTGGATCCTCCCCCGTCTCTCTCTTCCCCCCTTCTTCTTGCTCCCTTCCCCCCTGCCTTCTTCCCTTCTTCCCTCTCTCATTCCCTTTCTTTGTATTGGGATTTGAACTCAAAGATCTATGCTTTCTAGGAAGGTGCTCTCCAACTTGATCCACATTTCCAGTATTTTTGGCTTTCAGTTCTTTCTTGACTTAAGGTCCTGCATTTATTCTTGAGCTTGCCTGGAATTTGATCCTATTTATGCCTCAGACGTAGCTGGGTTGACAGGTAGGAACCACTACACTCAGCTTCTTTTGGCTGAGATGTGAGGGAGGTCTCATGAACTTTTGATTCAGGCTGGCCTTCAACTGTGATCTACCCAGTCTCCATCTCCCAAGTAGCTAGGAAAACACCAAGCTACATTATAAGATGTCTTAAGATGTTATAAGTTGTGATTTGTAGCCCTCTATACTTGTAAACTCAGGTGACATATGATACTGCCCTAATGGATAAGAATGCATATCTTCTTTTGCTTTCCTCTGTTGCCTGTGGAAAGGAAAATTGTTATAAGGGGCCCAAAGACACAAGACGAACATGTTGGCATTTCGAGACATCCTGTCATCTCCAATTTTGTACCACTAGGATAGCCATAAGAGAAGTCCTTTGGGAATGCACTTTCAAGGTTTGTTAGAGGCCATCTTTGTAGTTAGAAAAATCTTTTCTTTATGCTTCCAGGGGCTTTACGTTACTCACCTCTCCTTCTCACAGTGTTTTTGACTTGTTGGGAGAGCTCTTGGATTATGGTTTGGTTTTGGTTCTGTATTCCAGCAAGCCTGAGGGAAAGCAGGACATTGGCTGAGTTGGCCACATTTGTATGTTTTGGCTGGATCATTGTGTCCAACAGAGGGTCCAGATGGAACTGGACACGCTCGTTTACCTCTGTGGTAGAAGAGGAAAAGAAATACGACAATAAGATGAAGAGATGGATATGGGTGGCTTCCTTATTTTAATTAAAAACAGGATCAGTACGAACAGGACTAGCTCAAGGCCAACCCTCGATTTAAACCCAGTTGCAATCTTTGTCATCTCATGGCTGCTTCTGAATCATCCATGTTCTTAGTTGTCACCTGTATCCTCCTGTCATTGTGAATTCAGCCAGTTTATACAACAGAACTCAGCCCGTTTATACAGCAGAACTAATGGGTGAGCAACACAAACGGAAAACGTGAGGACTAGAAACAAGAGTTACATGAAAATAGTCAGAGCTATGGCGCAGACCTAGTTCAACCTCCGGTGGTTGAATAATGGCAGTGGTAGTGGAATCATGTAGAGTTGGGTCTGGAGCTTCTTCCAGTCTCCACTCATTCAGACATTATGCCTTCCAGTGAAGTCCAATTCCTTCTAATTGGAAGCGTCCCTGTGTTTTACAGCTGAGCACAAGCTTGCCCCTGTGTATCTGAATATTCGTCCTGCGTGGGGAATCTGGTATCGCTCCACATAGAGAAGCAAACTTCCATCTCTAAAATGAAGGTGCGGGTCCTCTGCCTCCCAGTCTATGGCCATTTCTACTTTGTCCATTCCGTTCCTTTCTATCATTTTCTAACTCTATTGGGTTATGCTGACCGAATGAAGGCAAAGCCATTATGTTACACCAGGCTTCCACTGAATAGGTATAAAGGCCATTGTGCAGCAGTATACTTTTCAAGAGAGACACCTCAAATTTTAGCCTGTACCATCCCCGAACCCAGGGAAAGCATGGAGGAAAGTCTCCTTTTACTTTATTTGTGGAAGTAAAACAGACCAAGACCTGAGCCTCAGAGTGCTCGAGGAGAATGTCGAGAGTTAGGTAACACAATTCAAGATAACCTCTCAATTTAAATTTAAATTTCAGTTGGGGAAGTAGCCAAGAATCTTACCAGTCTTCAGATTAGCTCACACATTAGTAGGGTGATGAGAAGATGATGACCCCCCCCACCCCAGATTCGGTCAGCTTTGGTTGGCTTACTTGTTCCTTCACTTGTAGCTGTTGATAAGTTGTGTGACTTTCTCTCTTAAATTTACCATTCCACATGCTGGTTTATGAGTACGATGGCTCTTGATCAATAACACCTCTTCTGTCACTGTCTTTCATTCTCAACCCTACCCAGCCCATCCGTTTTCTTCATTTCATAGGATAGACATTGACTATGAGGGCTGCAATCTGATCCCTTCCTCTGTCATTCATCTACTCATCTCTCCTTAAACTCTCACCTCTACACCTGAAATACCAGCTTCCTGGTATTCAGTGTATTAGACTGTAAGTTAGTCATTCAACAGTTGTACCACTTGAATTCTCCCCATGCACACACTTCAGTCAATATGTTTCTGAACATGACCATATGACTCTGTATATGTTTATACCTATATTTATACGTTTGATTGAACTTTCATATAGGAGAGAGGCAACATGCCTCTGTTGTCTTCTGGGCTTGACTAAAATTGAATAATAATATCTTCTAGGTGTGGAACAAAAAGTCATGAATACAAGGTAAAATTCTGTGTATATTCTTGCCGCTAGTGCTACTTGGGGTTTCTCTCAGTAAATCTAGAGAATGCAGGAAATGTGAAAATGTGATTTTCTGTGTCCACTTTTCTTCAGTGTAAAAGAAACAGGCAAAAGATCTGAATGGTATGATTGTAGGCCTTTTACAGACACAAAAGGCCAATTGTGAGCCGTTGCTCTGAGATTTTGTGCAAGCGTGTGTGTGTGTGTGTGTGTGTGTGTGTGTGTGTGTGTGTGTGTGTGTGTGTTTAAGCAGGTTTTCTGGCATTGGTGCAGACTTCCTGGTCATCCAGGCACCTCAGCTTCCTTGACCACTGAAAACAAATCATTTTTTGTTCAAGGAGCTAAACTTCAAAGACTCTATTGAGATAGTTTTAGGATCCAGCAGGGGAAATGACATTCCAGAAAGAAAAAAAATGGAGCTGGCAGATGTGGTACTTTTAACTGTTTGAATGCAAGTCTGTCTTCTGTGGTACTCATCTTCTCTTGTAACCTACAGAGTACTAGCAAAATGAAGCTGTATCATAGAAGCCATCTTTGGACAGGGTTAAAGGGCAAGTCTAGGTAGAGAATTATGTGAGAGGAATCATGTTAGCTGATAGGTGTAGAAAACTTTAAGAGATAAGTACTTTAACACTCTCCTGTCATTATCCTCCACTCAAGAATGAAGATAAAGTTAGGAACCCTGAGTCATTCAGATACTAAGAAGTTAAATGAGATCCAAGCTTGCTTTTCTCTCAATTTAGTTTTTTTTCCCCACCCCAGGGGTGGGGCAGTATCAGGGCTTGAACACAAGGCTTAAGCACTGTTACTGAGCTTCTTTGTGCTCAAAACTAGTGTCTACCACCCGAGTCAATGCTCCACTTCTGGCTTTTCTGAGTAGTTCATTGGGATAAGACTCACGGATTTTCTTGTCCAGGCTGGCTTCAAACTGTGCTCCTCAGATCTCAGCCTCCTATGTAGTTAGGATTATAGCACCCAGCTGCTCACTTTAAGATCTTGAGGTAGAATTCACCTATCTGAACTCAGCAATGCAAAGAGCAGTCTTCATTGTTTGAATAACTATCATTGTTTATCATTATTTCTTTATTTAGAAGTTAATTATGAGATTGCATCTCATAATCAAAAGCTAACTTTTTGGAGCCAGGAATTGTCTATCACTCAAAATGAACTCTTAAAATATTGTTAAAATAGTTACTGGGTAGGAATGCTACGTAAGAGAGGATCCAGGATATAGGAAGAAGGCAAGTTAACAGAGAATCTGTTGAACATATGTTATGGAGCTTTCCTTATCATACCCGCATCTCCTTCCCATCCCACACAGAGATGTGTAGAAAACCAACTGGGGGTCTTAGTGGACTGCACAGCCCCCGTCCATAGCCTTCAGGAGACTACAGCCCACCAAATTAATTTTTAGCTCAAAACTGTCCTTACCACAGATCTTGCATAGCTGGCTTGGAATAAGAGAAAACAATAGAAGCCCCATGAAGGGCAACTGGTATGCTGGTTTCATCCCTCCACTGGTGTCCGGCAACATGAAGGCCTGGACTAGCTCTGGAGGGCTTGGCTTGAGAGGTGGGTAAAAAAAAACTCTGTCCGGGTGTCAGAGTCTCTGTCGCTAGAGCACATGTTGTGCAACATCAGGAGGTGTGGTCAAGTGCTTTTGTCCAAGTAATGCGCTAAATCAGGAAGAAAGTTTGAAAGGTATGGTTACTGAGAAATGAGGAAATCATTTGTCATAGTTTCCTGTCTGGGAGGTCTCTGGATTCCCATGTCTTAGTTGTCTTCAGCTCCATGGGTATAAACCAAGTCAATGACTATTTTCAGAACTATTTCCATCTGAACAATTCTACTTTGGTTCCATTTTAGTTTATCTCCGGAGTTATTAGATTTGATGGGGGTGGAGGGTGGGTGGGAAGGGTGTTGGAAAAGGAAAGTAGAAATTGTTACGGATGAACTTAGATCAGGCCAGTTAGGCAGACTGGCGCTTGGGGAGACACTAGCATGTTAGGTTTTGACTCTGAGGCTTCTCTCCAGAGATTGAGATGTCCTGAGAGTTTCTTAGCCAGAGAGATTTACATCAAATATGGATTTGGACTGGGCCCTGCTGGACAGTTTTTAGGTGCTCCGTGTGAGAGGCATTGCCTACCAATGTCTGTTCTTACTTTCTATTGGAGAGGAGGTCAGCCTAGCTGAGACGTTGAAAATCATGTATGACCCTTCTTTTGCACTGTATCTCAGGCATAGGTATACAATGCCAGCTTGACTGGTCCTGGGGTGCCTAGATGAACTACTGTTTCTGGATGTGCCTGTAATCGTATTTGCCTATGAGATTAAAATTTGAATCCATTGATTCAGCCAACTAGGCTTTACTCTCTTTTGTGAGTGGACACTTATACAATTTGTTTAAGGCCAGAATGGAACAAAAGTGTTTGGTTCTTGCCAGCTTGCTTCAGTTGGGGCATGTTGTCACCCTCAGAACTTTGTTTCATCACAACTATTTATGATTTGCTCTGAACCAACCATCATTTTTTGTTTGTGTTTTGTTGGTCCTGGTGCTTGAACTGGAGGCCTGGGTATTGTCCTTGAGCTTCTGTGCTCAGCTCCAGCTGTCTTGCTTGAGCCATAGTTCCATTTCTGGCTTTTTTAGTAGTTAATTGGCAATAGGAATCTCACAGACTTTCCTGCCTGAGCTGGCTTTAAGCCACGATTCTCAGCTCTCAGCCTCCCGTGTAGCTAGGATTTCAGGTGTGAGCCACTGGCACTCAGCTCAACCATAGCTCTCATTATCATTCTTTTCAACCACAAAAAAAGAATTTGTTTCATATCCTCCAATGCTTTGTGCAAATTCTATAAACTTTACTGTGTATGTTATTCTTCTTTTTAGTGTGTATGTTGTTCTTTTCTTTTGTTAACTCCGCAGGTCAGTCTTCTGTGGATTGCCTCGGCTGTCTGATGAATGGATAGAATGGCCAGTTTATGCCTTCCATGTCTTTTCATTGCTTCCTTGGTTTTCTAATATGATTTGGGGAAATACAATTTAGAGAACAGAACTATTGGCCGAAACCTAGCCATTATTATTTCTCATGTTACATACTCTTTCTCATATTCTTACCCATGGGATGCCTTCAAATATCTTAACAGTTCCCAATTTTCATTTCTATTTTATATTCTCTTCTTTCTACTGTCTTATGGCAATTTCAGAATCAACACGTGATTCATTGTCTTCTATTGCAAAATTGCCTCTTTATTCATGCCACTGCCTGTGTCAGCTTCATAGATGCTTGATTTTAGGGAGGGCCCCATAAATTCTCTGAGTCTAGGTTTTCTTACCAGTAAAACATTAAAAAAATAGATCTCTCTCCTCTCACTTGAGTCAAGGTTTTCATATGAATAGCAGGATTTGTTGTACCCAAAGTTCCCAATACCCCTGAAAGACCACCAGAGTCCACGACCAATGCAAGCAACAAAGAGCCGTTTATTAGCAAGCTTAAGCTTGGTCCTCCGCCGCTTAGAAACCAGTGACGCTTGGCGGCCCTGAGTACAGAATTAGCACGGCTTTTATAGTACAGAATAAACAAGTTTTCATTTTCACAGCCTCATGTTTTAGTTAACTTTTACGTAGAGACATTTCATAATTTCTTATGTTATGGTTTCCCACAGAAGTTTAGATCAGGATGGCCTTGCTAGCTGTGGAACACAGCTGCAGTCCTAGAGATGACCTTTGAATGTCCTTGCGAGCTGTCTGAGTAAACAACTGATGGAGCATCTGACAGTTCTCCTGAGAAGAGGCAGTTAGGGGATTTCTCAGACTTAATTTCTGCAGAATGGAGGCTGCTTAGAAATAACATTTTACTGAAGTTCATCAAACTTCGAAATTAATTTGGGCCTCACATTCCTCCCTCTCATTAGTGCATAAATGAGCCAATCATGACTCATTACTGATTGCCACTTTTACTGCTTGGTATTGTGATTTAAGAACCATTACCTGGACTGTATTGATCCTCTCCTATAAAAAAGTCACCAATCGGTTTAACATACACAAGGCCTAATGGTCACCATGATTAGTAAGGCAATGAGAGGTCCCAGTAGAGGTGAAATTAATGTTGTCAGCCACGGGGAGGCATTAAACCAAGTTTTAAACCATCCTTGGCACCCCTGTTACTCTCTTTTTGGTCAGGTTGCTGTGGACCCGCATCCTCATGATTGACATGTGTCTCTCCACAGCAATAACCAGCTAATTGGTCAGGGAGGCAGTCAGGCTTGTGTCCAGAAGCCCCTGGCGGAGAAACCAGCGGTTGACAGTCAAAGTTTTTGAAACTGGGCCTGTGTTAAACATCAGGAAGACATAGGCAATTCCAGCAAAGAAATCGGCAGCGGCTGAGTTAGCCAACAGGTAGTAGAAGGGGAAGTTAAAATTTCTGTTTTTGATCACGGCTGCGATGACCAGAGAATTGGAAGAAAAATAAAATAAAATAAAATAAACAGGCAGAAAAAAAGGTCCCAACATACAAAACAATCACAAGCGTTGTTTCTGTCCACTCATCCGCAGTGTCAGTGTTGCTTCTATTATAGAAAAAGTCCATTTGTTTATCATAGTGACATTCATTTATCGTGGAGAAGAGCTGACAGTCACCACAGTCTTCATTAGTTTCATAGGTGCCCTCCGGCGGCTGAGAGTCCCACAGGTACACTGCCACCATGACGAAGAAGATGAGGTAACTCCTGCTGTAAATGGGGGCCAGGGAAGAGCAGGCGGAGATGTTGCGACACAATTTCAGCCCAGGGTGGGGACCGCCCCCATGAAAATGACAATGGCCCACACAAACAGAATGAGCAATGTCACTCTTTTCTACTTAAGCCTCTTTGTTACAGCTGCCAGACTATCTTTTATTACTCCAGCGTGGTCTGCCCAAAAGCGACATTCTTCTAGGGTGACACACAAACCTCCTTTTTGGCACCCAATAATGTCAAAGTCCATTTCTCTGGGAATCGAAAAGTCCAAAGTTCTCACATGCTGTCCCCACCTAGGAGCTCTTTCCTGCTACCTTCACAGTGGTTGGAGTGCTAGGTATCACAGTGCAGGTTCACTTGAGTGCCAGGATGTGAGAAACCAGACGATGAACATGTCCCCAAATCAACCTCTAAGGCCTGTAAGGACTGGATTGAATCATGGTTAACACTGTCAGCTAGTTCAGCTTCCCCAACTTTTCCTTCTGGGGCTGCCTCTGGATGGCCTGGGGAGAAGGGGGTTAACAATTGCTATCAGACAGCTGGACAGAATGCTGGGCAGACAGCATTCTTTGGTTTGGAGGGGCATACAGTGTGCCCTCCCAGTTCTGCACCCAAGAAAACCCTCACAATTAGGAAATATACATCCAAGCATAGCAACCCCTCACATCAGTGTATCAGTTCTGACTCTATTTACATTACTGCAGTTTAACTGCATACCAGCTTTACTTAAGACGTACTCACACCATTGGCTACGTATTCAAACCTTCTACAACTTACACGAACATTCCTTAATTTCTCCCTTTTGAGCAAACATTTCAATTTCTTTCAGATCCTTTTTTATCCAAAATAAAACATTTTTTAACTCCTCTCCCAAAACTTTTACTAATCTTTTTCTTTATTTTTTACTTGACTATAGCCCTCATTTACATTTAGCACCTCTCACCTCTAGTCTCTAGCACTGGATGGGACATTCCCTTCACCCAGCCAGAGTCACCATGATGGCTGCCAAAAGTTACTTAGGTGCAGTCTCCTTACTTTATTTTTACTTATATGAAATCATGCTATTGATTTTTCTGTAAGATTTTTCTGCCTGAACTTTTTTCTCCCATGACTTTGTTAGGGGACTTTGAACTTAGCACAGATAAAATGTCCCACCATCAAGGGTTTCCAGTCTTCTCAGGAAGCAGCTGTGAGGTGGTGGAATCAGGCAGATGTGTAGCAGCAGCCTTGTCTCTCAGTAGCTCCAGAGGAACTTCATATCTCCTGCTGGGTGGCTAGCAAATTTCTGCATAGACTGGTTAGAGAAGCTTACCCTAAGGCCTGACTTTGGTGAATTTTTCCAATGATTTCCTGGTTGCTTTTTCTGAGCACACTTGTTTTTGCTTGCACCCCATTGGTTTTCAAAACAGTGTAAGGCGAGACCCCAAAATAATTTACCAGGGCGACAACTTTTAGTAACCAGATTTTCTTTAAATGAGGCTAGGATTCTTTAGACAGGTATAGAAGACTTGAACCTGTAAACATTTTTTATAAGTGCAGTTTCCACTCTTATGCATTTATTACTACTGTTACCTCTGCCATTAATTTATCCTCTTTTTTTTTTTCTTCCAAAAATGACTCTTTATCTTAAAAGGGGAGAGAGGTTGATGGGCGAAGATCCATGTTCTGTAACTTCTTCAAGCTGACTCAGGGTCATTGTTTCTAGGGACCCTAAAAGCTTAGATATCAGGAACAATACAACATTTAACAACTGCACAAACTTTTTTTTTTTTTTGGCTACAACAGTGTAGCTTACTTAGCACGCCAGTCCAGGCAATCTGGGAGACTCTTTATCTCCAATCAGTCACCCAAAACCTGGAAGTAGAGCTGTTCTCAAGTAGTAGGGTGCTATCCTTGAGCACAAAACCTCAGAGACAGCAGCCAGGCCCTGGATTCAAGCCCCAGGATGGATGCACATGAGTGTGAGTGTGCATGTGCACACGCACACATACTATTTTATTTTTACTACTTATATTCAATAGTATAGAATTGATAGCTGTTATTCCCTCAGTGGTAGCTACCAACTCAGTTGTATTCGCATACATTCTGGTAGTGTTTGATATTTCTGTCTTTATCTTAATTATTTATGTTGTCAACCATGAGTGTACCTGCTGGCCTGCTGGAGTGAATCTATTTCTCTCTCTCTCTTTTTTTCTGCTTTTACTAACACTACTGTAGTCAAAATGACCATTTACTTTGCCACAGAAATAATTTCCAAATCTGTGCCTTAGCATTCACTTGTACCCGTCTCAAAGGCACTCTTCACCCCATTTTTACAGCAGCATTTTTCAAACTTGATTAATAATATAGACCCCATCTAAAAGGAAAAGTTCTCAAGGGTACACAGTTTTAACTACTCTGTCTTACAACTTAAAAGTTATAAGGTGGCTCACTCCTGTAATCCTTATTACTCATGTGGCTGAGATCTGAGGATTGCAGTTGGAAGCCAGGTAGGGCAGGAATGCCTGTGAGACCCTTCTCTCCAATTAACCACTAGAAAACTGCAAGTGGAGCTGTGGATCAAAGTGATAGAGTACTAGCCTACAGTGTAAGGACTCAGGGACAGTGCCCAAGCCATGACTTCAAGCCCCTTGACTGTGCAAAAAATAAAATAATGTATATATTTAAATGTTTGTTCTTGGCTAAGACATGAAGGCTTCTACGATGCTTCCTGGGAAACGTCTAGACTATGAAATCTGATCTGTAAGACCTTCAATGGAAAGTTCTTCTGATGAGCCAACTTCCTTCTGGCTACAGAGAGATTTTATTTGTGTAGCTTCCTGTCTTGGATTCTTGCTTCACATGGTTCTGCTTGCTGCTGCTGCTACCTCCTCCTTCCTCTGCGAGTTGTGTGGCTTGAACTCAGGGATTGGGCACTGTCCTTGGGCTCTCTCAAGGCTAGCCCTCTACCACTTGAGCCACAGCACCACTTCCTGCTTTTTCAGAGTATATGGTACCGAGGAATCAAACCTAGGGCTTTGAGCATGCTAGGCAAGCACTGTACCACTAGGTCACTCTCCCAGCCCCTTCCTCATACTTCTATGTAAGTGCTGCATTCTCAGGGATTTTCTTTCTGCTCTTCCAGTCCTGGTATATCCCTGTTAGCAACATTTGTGATGTTCTATGCTATTCATTATAGCCCTTACAGAAGTGCTTTTACTTGTTTGCTGAAATACGTAATTGCCTGTATCTATTTAATGTTTATCTCTTTGCCAGACCCTGAGTTCCTTCAGGGAAAAGGGAATTCTTTTCCTTGCTCTTGACTTTAGTTTCTCCCACACACCCTACTGTACCCTCCCAAATGCCTGTGACATATGAGTTTGTCAAATACTTGCTGGAAAACTCCTCAGACCCTTAAGCCAAATGGTAATTAATAAAGAAATCTTCCTCTGAGTAGAAAACAGTGGTTTAGAAAAATTGATTTTGTTCTTTTCTACATTTTTCCCTATCACTTCTCAGCCTTTTGGCTAATATCAAGTGTAGTATTTTCACCCCTATCTTTCCAATTATTAAGTCATTTAGATCAGCAAAAAATACAGTGCATTTTTGCAAAAAATAGGGTGGAAGAAGTGATTTGTAAGCTGATATGATTTTAGGTATAGGATTGCCCCAAACAGGATGCCTCTTCCAATTTCCTATGTTTTTCAGGAGAATTACATGTGACATAACTTGTAGTGTTCTAATCCTTTTGTATGTGATTTTGGCTCTTTTTTTTCCTTTTTTTATTGCTGTCATAAAGGTGGTACACAGAGGGGTTATTGCTATGTAAGTTAGGTAGTGTACATTTCTTTTTGGATAGCATTATCCCTTCTCACATTCTCTCCCCGTTTTTCTCTCCTGTTTTTCTTTTCTTTCTTTCTTCTCTTTAAGTAGTTGTATAAAGAAATGTCATGTCAGATTATGAGTACAATATACCTTGATCAGATGAATGTCACCCCTCTATCATTCTTTCTTATCTCTCCCAACTCTACCCATCACCTCAACTTACCTAGTTCCATTTTCATAGATACATAATACATTGAGTATTATGACTATAATTACCCACCCTTTCTCTCTCCATTTGTCTGCTCTCCCCCTTGATCTTTTCCTGACCCCACAACATGTTTCAGTTTCCTGGTATCTCTTTTGTAAACTTTAAGTTCATTATTCAAAAGAGTTATGCCATTACCACCTCCCATTTATGTATGCCATACACTAGTCAGCGTGTTTAAACCTAAGATGCCGGGTATGTTTTCATCTGTGTTTATCATTTGGATCTAATTTCCAGATATGAAAGAAAACACGTGCCCTTGGTCTCGCTGAGATTTTGGCCCTTTCTAAACAAAAGCGAGGTACAAAAATGTCTTTCATGTTTTGTTCTACTAAGGTGTAATTTGAAGGTGGCTGAGCCATTGTTTTGACTTCTGAAGTGGTGTTACTTTTTCTCTTTTGCTCTCCATCTCCTCTAGAGCAAATAGTCTATCATGCTTGAGCAAGTATGACCTATTTATTTTAAATCCTTCCTTCTAAATGTGCGTGATGTTCTTTGGGCAGCGCTCATCCCATTCATCCTTCCTGGGAAAAGTGACTTCCCTGTTCAAGATTTCATCTTATTCTTGTACCCTCCCAATTTCCTGCTTGTCATCCAGACACTTGCCTCCTGTCACCCTCTCTTCCCCCATCGATGATCCTGTGTTGACTCCAGATCAAGATGTGGAGACAAAGCCCTTTATTGCTTCCCTTCTCATTTATTATGCCAAGTCCATGAGGTTGCTGCTACTCTTGGAGTCATAGTAAATCTGCCCAAAGTCCCAGACACTCAGTCTGGCTGGAGAGCAGCTATAGCTCCCACCAATGCATTGTGTAGTAATCTGGAAGAGAGCGTCTGGAATGTCCTCATAACCACAACAAGGAGTAATGAAAGAACCAGGTGCATGGGATCAGAGTACACTACAAGAAAGCAATGGATACGTCAAAATAACCTAGAGATAGAGATGTAATTGCCCTGTCACTGAGTGTGGGATTCAGAAAGAGTGGCAGCCATTTCAAATAGTAAACTATTCCTGGACCTTACAACGACCCTTTCCATGCCAGCAGTGCAAAACAGGAACAGTCTTGATGCTAAGTGCCACTATCAGAATACAGGGACCATGGAGAACCATTACTGTGAAGAGCTCATTAGAAGAGGAGAATATTTTGTATATATACATATATATGTATATATATACATATATGTATATATACATATACATATCTATAATATACATACACACAATGATGTTTCAAGTACTCTTCTGTATCTTTCCACGTAGTCTCTAAGTTTAGAATCACTGTTAAGAAGACATCTTTATTAGCTTCCACATTAAGTCACAGGAACCAACATAGCAGCTAACCAGACACCAGAGCTCATGTAATTCTTCTACAGATTTGTAACTGAAATTTGCATGTTGGAAAACGAATTTATAGTCTTTGGAGAAGGCACTGAGTTGGGGTGGGATGGAAATTTACACAAGAGGTAGCATTCACGAGGGAAATTCAGAAGGAGGAGGCATTAGAGAGGGCTCGATGTTCAGATGGAATTTGCTAATGTCTTGTTTCTGATTTTTAAGACTATGTTCATGAAGGTGTTAGTGTATAATAGTCCTGTATCATATAATCCTTGTCAAATTGATCTCCATTTCCTGAATTGTCCACAGTGTTGTTTTTTTTTTTCTGTTTTTTCTTTAATGTTGTTTTGGCTCCTCATTCTATTAATATGGTGGTCCACTGCATTTTGTATGTTGAGTCAATCTATTCTTTTCCTAAGCTAGATCTCATTTAGTCATGGTAGATAGCCCTTTTTACATGCTGTAGATTTGGTTTGCTAGTATGTTTCTGGAGTTTTTGTGTATTTTCTTAAGGAATATGTTCCATGATCCCCAAGTTTTATATCAGTGAAATATTGGCCTCACGAGCTGATTTAAATAACATTCCTTCCTCTTTCATTTCTGGGAAGACTATGTGTTAGGTTTCTAAACATTTGTTAAAATTCACACCAGAGAAACTGAATGGGGTCTTGACTTTTCTTTGTTGACATATTTGGTCATTTCATCTTAATATGTCTATTAAGATTACTTAATAGGTAAATATTACCTAATAAATAAGACAACTTAATAGGTCTATGAAGATTAAACACAGCTCCAAGTCAAATAAGCAGTATTCCAGGAAAATTGCCACACAGGTTAAATATTGGCAGTTTATTTTCAAGGACCCTGTAGACTGGTGAGAAGGGCATTGGAATAAGAGCATGTTAATATAACACAAAGTTCATTTTCCTATCGAGAATTTATTCTTTATTTGGGGGGATGGGAGCTTGGTTGTGGGGCTTGAACTCAGGGCCTGAGTACTGTTTCTGACCTTTTTTCTCAAGTCTAGTGCTCTACCGCTTTGAGCCACAGGGCCACTTCCAGTTTTCTGATGGTTAATTGGCGATAACAGTCTCATGGAGTTTCCTGTCAACTTCCTGGCCTCCAACCACAGTCCTCAGATCTCAGCCTCCTAAGCAGTTAGCTCTGCCTTGGTGTGTGTATATATGTGTATATATATATATATATACATATATTTTTTTTTTATGAAAATAGACCCACTTGGCCTCCAGACAGGGAAGACTGGTATAAAGAGCTTACATCTTGACTCAATGGGTTTCTTGCTCACATATATTTAAAATTCCTTTGTAACACAGCACATTTCAATTTAAAAGGCTCTTTTGTCTCATTAGATTTTCTCTTGTGGCACATTTTTTTAAGGTGGTACATTTTTTTAAGGTGGTACAAGGATTTGAACTCAGTACCTTGTACTTTGTAAGCAAGCTATATGCACTTGAACCACTGCTCTCACCCCTGAAACCATTTTTTAATCAGTCCTAAGGAGTCCCTGGGAAAGCTCTCTGATGTGTGTTGTATCTGGGTATGTGTACAATGGAACTGTAGGTTTACAGTGTGCCTCCTAACACCCAGTGAGGCCAAGTAAGACATTTCAGTATGAAACTGTTTTCTCTGAAGCCTCCATGATGTCCCTCTGTAATGAAGCTTCACCTGTGCCACTTGGCCAGTGCCAGTGCCCTGCCCACACGCCCCTGGATCCCAGGTTCATTATTTCTTTTTGGTGCTGGAGTGCTATCCCTTAGTGTTTTCACTCACTTAAGCCACAGCCCCACTTACGTTTCTTGGCTGGTTAATTGGAGTGGCAAAATCTTATGGACTTTCCTACCTGGGTTGGCTTCCAACTGTGTGATCTTCAGACCTCAGCCTCTTGAATAGCGGGGATGACAGGCGTGAGCCACTGGCACTCAGCTTACAATGGTTTTTCTTTCTCATTTCATACTGGGCTGGGACTATGTGGAACTTGTCATGTGCTCTGGATTGTAGGGCTGCAGAGGAGGCCAGGGCTTCGAGGAACAGCAGATGCTTACTGTGAGAGCCCTAGGACCAGCACGCACACACACACACACACAGACAGGAAACAAAGATGGGCCCCTCTCAGCCTAGGAGAGCATTTCCCTGTGGACACTCCACTTCAGAATGCCAGCCTCCATAACTAGGAGAAATGAAGTTTGATGAAGAAACCCAGCCTGAGATTTCTTGCTGTGCAGGCCTTGGGAACTCAGATAGCACGAGGCTCACATGGTGTTCCTTCTGTTCCGGGAGAGCACACTCTTGTCCTAGTTCAAAGGTCAATATTTCCTTTTCCAGCCCATATGTTTAGACAGTGCACACTGAAAAGATTTGGAAGGCCTGTCGAGGGTGGGTGTGATGAACCACTCAAGACCATATTGGACATAATTTAACAAGGGATGGGGCCCTCAAATCTAGACTGTAGATCAGAGAACACTAACAAATTTGGCTTAATTTGGAGTTGTGGCTGTTGACTAGACAGAGCTGAATCATTCGGAGTTAGGTCTTGTCACCTGCTTTGACAATCTAGAGATGATCCCTTTTCCATTTTTGCTGTCAGGGGCTTGTGAGGAAAGCAGAAATGTTTCCAGGTCTTCTCTATCTTGTTTCTCTCTTTGGAGCTGAATAGCATGTCTGATAATGCCATGTTGGTTTCAAGCGGTTCTTCCGTGTTAAAGTCCCAGCTAGAGTAGCGCATTTCTAGACTTTCCTGAAGTACAAGCTTTCTGCAATAAGTGCAGAAAACAGCATCTGGAATACCACACATAGTATATATAACTATACCATTGCATAATTAACTTGGTCTGTTCTGGCTATTTAAACAAATACCCTAACATGGGCACCATATGGACACTAGAAACGTGTCACTCATAGTTCTGAAGATAAAGGAAGTGCGAGGTCAAGTTGCGCTGAGGACTCAGGTGGGAGAAGGGGCACACAGGCTATCTACTCGGGGACTCTGGATAAAGGCATTGATCCCATGCACAAGGGTTTCATCTTTACCATGTCATTGTCTCCTAAAGACCCACCTCTTAATACTGTAACATTGGGGTTTCCACCAATGAGTTTTGGGACAGAAGAGCACATCTGTTCAGATTCTACTGACAGGGCATTAACAACCATCTAATACTTTATTAAGACAAAAGCACATTTTAGGATAAGTTTTTAGGAACTTGCAAATAGACCCTTCTTCATAAGAATTCATGAATTTCATTAAAACAAAATAGTTTAAGATATTTAAAAATATAAAAACAAGCAGGGTCCTTGGGCAATATGTCAGCCTCTGGTGCCAAACTGTGACAGCATCATCTGGGAATTGTATCACCTTCTAATATCTCCAGAGAGGGTGGTGAGTTCTGGAGCCGAATGAAGTTATGCTGGTCTGTGAAGAGAAAATGAATCAAAAGCAGCTATACTGTCACTTCTTAATATATATATATACAAATATAAGATATATTTTAGATATATTATTTATAATTATCATATTGTATAATATTGCCTATTATAGCATATAATAATATGACAATACACTATTAGCATACTATATTGCATAGTATTACATTTATTGCCTATTAAAATACACAGTATATAATATTATAATGTATATGTTATATAAATATAACATATTTCTATAATCATTTATATGCATATACAAATATATTATGTGTAATATGCAAAAATAACCTGTTTTATATATACAACATATATTACATATTGCATATAACATATATCTTTTTTGTTTTTGTGGGTCATTGGGCTTGAACTCTGGGCCTGGACGTTGTCCTTGAGCTCTTCACCTCAAGGCTACTGCCCTACCCCTTGAGTCTCAGCCCTACTTCCCATTTTCTAGTGGTTAATTGGAGATAAGAGGCTCATGTTTTTCAGTGCCTGGGCTGGCTTTGAACCGCGATCCTCAGATCTCAGCCTACTGAGTAGCTAGGATTTACAGGCATGAGCCACCGTGCCTGGCTAACATATATCATATTATAAATGCAAAATATATCTCTAAGCTTTTCCTGAATTGAGAGCCTAGATATTGATATAATTTCCTTGTGTAATTCTTATTTATGTTATAAAATGCACTTAGCACAAATCCATGTCCTTTAAGTAACCTCACCAGAGGATTCCAGCCATGTGTCCCACTAAAGTCTGATTTTGGTTTCGATGAGGAACCCAGGTTGATTTCCATTTGCTCTGGAAGGCTACAGAGAGGGGGAAGAAGTGAACAAAAATATGGATTTAAGGTCCATTCAAGTATTTAATATTAAGGACCTGAAGTCAAGGCTATCCTTGGTTTTCCTGCTTTTCAACTCTTTCCTTTCCACTGGGCATGGGAGGAGCACTGTGAAGTTTTGCCAATCCATTCTCTTTAGGGAGAATGAATCATATGTGACACAATGCTTGCTAATAAGCTCTATATAAAATCCACCGCCAAGGTTTACTATTAGCTGATTGGAAGTTATCCACTTAAAAGTTTGGTGATTATCAGACCAAATGTGCACTGGGTAGTATTTCAATGAGCCCTAGGAAGAATCCTATGGATGGAGAATAGGAACAGTTAAAATGCTTAACAGCTTGGGGCCGGGAGTTTAGCCTAATTGGTAGAGTGCTTGCTTAACATGCACGAAGACCTGGGTTTGATTCCTTGGTACCTACATACACAGAAAACAGCCAGAAATGGTGCTGTGGCTCAAGGGCAGTGCCCAGGCCCTGAGTTCAAGGCCTAAGACTGGCAAAAAAAAATTGTTTAACAGTTTAAAATCTGGCATTCCAGTCTGTTTCTCTCCCTAGCCTATAAGGCCACTTCCGGATTTTTTTTTTCTGTGATTAATTGGAGATAAGAGTCTCAGGGCCTTTCCTGGCTGGCTTCCAACGGTGATTCTTAGATCTCAGCTTCCCGAATAGTTAGGACTACAGGCCTGAGCCACTGGCACCTGGCTCAGCCACTATGTCTTGTGTGCAGTTTGAACTCATCATTACGCTAATCTTTTTATATGTGTCACATCGCATAATCTTCAGTACAAATCTGTGTATTGGGTATTATCACGTCCACATTGAGGAGATCAAGAACACAGATTACAGTGCCAAGAAAGGGAGATTCTTACAAGGACTTGGTCAGTCCTGTCATCTGGCTGAGCCTGTCTCAGTTTCATTTATCTCTCCTCCCCTTGTCCAGTTAAAGAAGGCAAAAGACGAGTTTGGCATGTTAGACTCACCAGGGGACAAAACAGGACACGGGAAGTGTGCCTCTAATATCTGAAAACGAAGAATGAAAAATGACTTCAGATACGAACTTGATCCCATGATCTGGGAGAACCTGAGGAGACAAAAGGACTGTCTAAGTGGACTTACAAGATTCATTAGGAAATAGCAGTTTAGTTAACACCTCTTAAAACATAACCACATCGTCATACAAAGCATCTTCCCCATAGTCATAAAAGATATCTTTTCTGAGTGGCCAGGAAGGATTGTACAGGCATAGTTCATATGAGGCCATAATACATGCCACTTGAATTTAAATGATACTGCCTCTGTGCTACGCATTCGCCATTACCAAGAAAGGTGGTTATAACCTTTTGAGGAACTTTTCTCTAGATTCTATGAGGATTTGCCATTGGGGTAAAAGACAATTACAATGAATATGTTTAATAGTCTTATGTGTTTTTCAGAAATAACGTGGAGCCTTTAGGAATTGCGGGGAAAGAAGCTGAAAGTGGAGCGGTGGCTCAAGAGGTAGAGTGCTGGCCTTGAGCTAAAGAAGCTCAGGGTTAGCGTCCAGGCCCTGAATTCAAGTCCCAGGATCAGCACACAACAACAGCAAAAACTTCTCGAAATGTTCATTTATTAGGTTTTGGATGAAAAGGTTCAAAAATAATTTAAGGAAAAGAACATGGGCCAGAAGTTTGGCATAGTGATAGAGTGCTTGCCTAGTATGCATGAGGAACCATGTTCGATTCCTAGGTACCACATACATAGAAAAAGTTGGAAGTAGTCCTGTGGTTCAAGTAGTAGAGCTCTAACCTTGAGAGAGTCCAAGGACAGTGCTCAAGCCCTGAGTTCAAGTTCTAGGACTGGCCAGAAAAGAAAAGAACACTTCCTAGAAGAAAGAATATTTGATAATATTTTTTCCTCAAGAGTTTCTCAGAGGAAGTTGGAGGGATTGAGGTTGATTTTGTCTGAAGGCAAATTAAATGGTAAGTCTTTTAAATGATCCCATCTCTCTCCTATTCTAATGCCTTCCTCCTCCTTTTCTTTGGTCCCAATCAATGAAGAGCACTTGAATGTTTGCAAGAACTGAGGTATCAGAAGAGCCAGACAATAAGCACTTGTTATTGAAGAGTACCAGCTATGATAATTACTCAAACTACCCTTAGATTTCCCTAATTGGTTCTTTTTAAAATTAGGACAAGTTATGTGTGGCATTTGGAAACTGATCTGGCAAAAGCAAAAACTTAGCATTTATCAATTTGTTCATTTTTTAGATTATATTTAATTTGTTCTATTATTGTTGTTGTTGGTCATCCTGGAGCTTGAACTCAGGGACTGGAAGCTGTCCCTGGAAGCTGCTCAAGGCTAGCACTCTACCCCTTTGAAACACAGCTCCACTTCTGGTTATTTGGTGATCAATTGTCAATAACAGTTTCATGGACTTTCCTGTCCCAGCTGGCTTCACCTGGATCCTCAGATCTCAGCCTCCTGAGAAGCTAGGATTTCAGACATGAGCCACCAGTGCCCTGCTGATTTGTTCATTCTTAACTCTCACTCTATTTGCCCAAATTGGTATAGCTCATTATGCCCGACTCCTCCCCCTCAAGCCACAGCATGCTGCCTAGGAAGCCCTCTGTAGGAACCCCCGAATCCCTAAGAAGAGTTAATCAGGCAATTATCTAATTACCAGCCTCCTGATGTTGCAGTCCTTGGTTCTGTACAGAAATTCATATGCTCCATTATTTACTGAGGTTACAGGACAAATATCTCCCAGATGTAATTCACTAGGGAATAGGAAGAAGTTATAATCGAATACAGCTGGCTTCACTCTCACCAAGAACCAAATGAGGTTGCAATGTACAACCGCTAATGAGAGATAAGAAAAAGGAAAATTGTCAGACAAAACTGGTGTCATGGGAACTCAGGGGAGCTCAAAGCTAGTTAAATTGTAATGGCACTCCTGTGGGGAAGGAAAATCACATTTTAGAGGTGATTTTCTTACCTTCTCTTAAAATAGTCACATGTCCTCTTGTGTTCTGGAAGAACCCAGAAGAATCTGGTAGAATCTAGAAAGATCTAGAAGGGTCATATATAGAGGAGAACCAGCACCAGAACAATTCTTTGCAATTCCCCAGTGGAAGGCCCTCCCCACTGAGCACTGCTGTGAGTAATGGCGAGTGAGTGTCTGTCGGTTCTGATTTAAACTCCTGGTAAGCAAAGCTTATGTTCTAATCTTGGTATCCATATCTAAACTTGGAAGTTTTAAAAGTCACCCAGTTATTCAATCTACTTAATACCACATAACTAGAAATGAAATAGAGTGATCATAGTTTAATGCAATGTTTATTTCCCTCTACTACTAATTGTGATCTCTTAATTGTATTTGCAGTTTTCCTCCCTTCTTTCTATTTGGATGAAAGCAGGAGGCTGACATATATAAATACGGCAGTTAAAACCCAGAGTAATTTGACTACCGGGCTTGCTTGTAAAATCTGAGCAAAGAATAAGGTGGTATTTTAGTGTTAATTGCTGTTATTACTTCAGAGCCAAGAAAAAAATTCCACACCACATATTAAATACATGTGTTTGTTAAATGGATATGTGAGCAATACTTCCTTTACTGAGTAGGAGAAATGTACACAGATACTCCTCGATCACTAGGCTTTGTTTTAGAAGAATAATCAAGCCTGCAGTTGGAAACAGGGCATAAGCGACCCTAGCAGCTCAGGAGGCTGAGATCTGAGGATCACGGTTCAAAGTCAGCTAGGGCAGGAAAGTCAATGAGATTCATCTCCACTGAAGCAGCAGACATTTGGCTGTGGAAGTGTGACTCAAGTGATAGAGCACCAATCGTGAGCAATAAAGGTAAGGAACAGCACCGAGGTCCTAAGTTCAAACTCTGGTTCTGGCACATGTGGATACACATGCGTGCGTGCGCACGTGTACACACACACACACACAGATGTATAATTTGGGTTAAAAGCCAAAGATAAAATTCCCTTGAATCTTTCTGATGAGGAATTTGGGAAGAGCTTCCATCTTCAGAATTCTGTCAACCAAGAGGCATTTGAGACTGTAATCATTCTATTCTTGCATTGTGTGTATATATTATATACACGTGTATGTATCCATACGTATGTGTGTGAGTGTGTGTGTGTGTGTGTGTGTGTGTGTGAATGTGTGTGTGTAGTATGGGTAGTGTCAGTTCTGGGGCTTGAACTTAGGGGCTAGATGCTGTCTCGAGGCTATTTTGTTCAAAGCTAGCACATTAACACCATTGGAGCCCCAGCTCCACTTCTGGTTTTTAGGTGTTTAATTGTAAGAGTTTCAGAGTTTCCTGTCAGGGCTGGCTTTGAACCATGATCCTCAGATCCCAGGCTCTTGAATAACTACAATGATAGGTGTGAGTCCTATAAATTCTATTTTTTATTGTATGTTTAAGGTAAACATGATGCAATGAGAAGAATACATATTATATACATAATAAAATGGCTATTATAGCGGAATGAGTCAATATAGCCTTCATTTTATACTTCTACCCATTTTTGTCCTCTGTGGCAAGAGCAGTCATAATCTACTTATTTAGTAAATACCTTGAAGGCAAATACACTATTAACTACAGTTATCATGTTGTACATTCAGTCTTTATACCTGATATCCTGATAGCCTGGATTCCCATCTTCTCATTTCCCTTCCCCACCCCATCTTGGTAACGATTACTCTATTTCCCAATGCCATGTATGGTACTTAAAAATTTATACAGATGAATGAAGTCAATGTAATTTTTTTCTGTGTCTGGCATTTAATTAGCATAATGTCCTTGAGGTTGCCCCCATATTGTGGCTAGTGGCAGAGACTTCTCTTTTTTTGAAAGGCAGAAGATTTTTTGTTTGCTTGTTTTTCCAGTCCTAGGGCTTGAACTCAGGGCCTGGGCACTGTCCTTGAACACTTTTTGCTCAAGGCTAGTGCTCTGCCACTTGAGCCATAGCACCAATTCTGGCCTTTTCTGTGTATGTGGTACCAAGGAATAAAACCAAAGGCTTTGTGCATGCAAGGCAAGCACACTACCAGAAGATTTTTTTTAATGATATCTATTTATCCCACATTTTCTTTTTTTGCCAGTCCTGGGGCTTGAACTCAGGGCCTGAGCACAGTCCCTTTCTCAAGGCTAGAATTCTACCACTTGAGCCACAGCACCACTTCCAGCTTTTTTCTATGTATGTGGTACCAAGAAATTGAACCCAGGTCTTCATGCATGCTAGGCAAGCACTCTACCACTTGACCAAACTCCCAGCCCTGTCCCATAATTTCTTTAACCCATTCATCTAGCAGTGGATTTCTAGGTTATTTCTCTTTCCTGTGAACTTACAAAATTTTCAAGTGAAGTACTGAAATCAAGAAGCATGACAACAAAGTTCAGAATCTGGTATTTAAATCATAAAGTAAGAGATGGAGGCTAAATTGGGAAATCTGAGGAGGAAGTTCCATACTATTTTTAGGAAGGCAGGCATAGGACCGGAGGAAAGGTAGGTTAAGCTGAGATTGGTTTGCTTTTAGAAGTAAGCTGCTACCTTGAGCTGCTGGTAATTACTGAGTCCCTGAAGAATCTCGGTTCTACAATCTTTAGCTCATGTCACATTGGCTGGTGCATTCTCTCTTTTCAGGTCACATCCGCTTAGTAGATCAAGTATTTATCCTTTTCCAGAGATAGAAAGAGAATGTCTCATAGGGGTCACCGGGCACTCTAACTTGGCGTGATGAAGAAGTGCAAAGAGGCGTGGTTAGGAAAAGAGGATTTGTCATAGAGGAGTGAGAATTACAAGTGCACCCACGAAGGGCAGTTTCTAGAGATAAGTCAAATAGGCCACGATGAGCTACTACTGGCATGGGCTTGGCTTGAGTTGTCTAAGACATGGGGAGAAACAAGCTGGTGATTTAAAAATGCACACAATTTATTGCATTGCAGCTGTGGTCATTATAACATATATAATGGAATCCGCATAAATGTGTTCAAAAGGTAGTGAAACCCAAAGGAAACATTACCAATTACATGTTGATCACTCAGGGAATGTAGTGTAGATAGTATTCAGTTGATCAGATATGTGGTAAAGAAGAATTGAAGGATCATGCCAAATCTGTTCAGTGTGATCTCTAAGAACATGAAAATACGATGACTTCACACGGAGTCCTGACTTCTGTCAGAATCAAAAAGGCATAGTCTCTCTAGAATTTTTTTTTGCCAGTCCTGGGCTTAAGCTCAGGGCCTGAGCATTGTCCTTGGACTTTCTAAGGCTAGAGCTCTAGCTCTTGAGCCTCAGCACCACTTCCGGCTTTTTTCTATGTATGTGGCACCAAGGAATCGAACCCGGGTCTTCGTGCATGCTAGGCAAGCACTTTAACCACTAGGCCAAACTCCTGGCCCTCTCTAGAATTTTTACTTCAATAATGTTGTGGAGTCATCTTTAGTGCTTAGTGAAAATATAGATTTCCCGAGTGCAATAAACAAGGCATGCTTTCCCTGGAAGCTGGATGGATTTACCTTATAAATATAGAGGTAAATACACTGTGTGGTATGCAGGTATATACAAATGTATTAATCGAAATAGGTGATTCAAGAGAGAACTTAAGTAGTGCAATTCCTCAGAAAGGCAAAATCAAAGTTCAGAAAAATAAGACACCAGGAAGCAGGCACTCAAAAGGGGTAGGTTAGGGGGTTAAAGGAAAGGGATAGATAAATGAATAAGGGAAGAGAGAGATAATGCAGTAAAAAATCCAGTATGGGGCTGGGAATGTGGCTTAATAGTAAGGTGCTTGTCTAGCATGCATGAAGCCCTGAGTTCGATTCCTTAGTGCCACATACCCACAAAAATAACAAAAAAGAATCCAATGTGTATATAGCCTATAAAACGAAGATGGGAGAGGATGTTGTAAACAGAGTCATTGATCAAGATTTATTATATCCACATACTGATTTGTTAAATGCCAAACTCCTTTATGCAACTACTTAAAGGTAATAAAATAGTACATAAGAAAATATAGATTCTTGGATAAAATCCTCAATTTGGACTCTTTAGATGTGGACAAGGCTCATTCATCTGTATTTTCAACTTGTCCACTAGGTGTCTCCAAAAATCACCAAGAGAGATTCATTAGAATTTCATCTTAATGTTTCAACTGTGAGCGATTATTTTCCTCTAAAAATTTAGTACTAAGAAGGCTTTTCTAATGTCCTGAAGTGTGTTACTTAGAACAACTATGTTTAGGAGGTGGGCCAGATTACTTTAAAAAATGTGTGGTGAGGGGCTGGGAGTTTGGCCTGGTGGTAGAGTGCTTGCCTAGCATGCAGGAAGACCTGGGTTCGATTCCTCGGTACCACATACATAGAAAAAAGCTGGAAGTGGTGCTGAGGCTCAAGTGGTAGAGCTCTAGCCTTGAGAAAAAGTCCAAGGACAGTGCTCAGGCCCTGAGCTCAAGCCCAGGACTGGCAAAATAAATAAATAAATAAATAAGAAAGAGTATGTAAAAAAAAAATGTGTGGTGACAGAACTCAGTCTCTGACAAGATGTCTGTCAAGAATTCCATTCTCTTGGTATCTAGCTGTACCAAACTCAGAAAAACACAGATCTGAGAGTACAAATAGAGGAAAGTGTTTCTCTCTTTTTTTATTTTTATTTTTTGCCAGTCCTGGGGCTTGAACTCAGGGCCTGGGCACTGTCCTTGACCACTTTTGCTCTGCCACTTAGCCACAGCACCACTTCCCCTCTTTCTGTGTATGTGGTACCAATGAATCAAACCCAGGGCTTCATGCATGCTAGACCAGCACTCTACCTCTATTACACTTCTGGCCCACGTGCTTCTCTCTTGAAGAGCTGACAGCAGGTAATTTCTTTAGCTGAAGACAAGATCACTCTTTCACCAAGAAGAAGTTTTCTTATATCTGCACTGAAAGCCCTATTCTCCTTATAATATGATAAACCATCTTTAAAGGGGGAAGAGATTTGGGGGCAGGTGGAGTGAGCTACCAGTAGTCACACCAGGTAAGAACAGAAGCTGCTTAACTCTCAGTTATATATTGAAAGCAGAATGCCTTAACACAATGCTAGATGGGAACAGCCAGATTCGGAAGGCCCCCAGAGAGGGGGGCTTATTACTGTTGATGATTGTTGTTATTGTGCTCAGAGCTTTGTGCATATTAAGCAAGTGACCACTACTGAGCTCCATTCCCAGCTCAGATACCCCACTGCGAACCACCAATCACCCGCCATCTCTCTGATTTCTTTGAAAATACCTGGTGGGTCATCTCCAAAGCAAGTCCAAATCAGACAAGAAAGGAGAAGCAGTCTTCTGAACATCAGGAAAGTCTTCATCTGGTCAGAGCTCAGGCAACAAGAGACTGAAACTTGTGAGGGCATCATCTGTCTTGTTTTATCTTCTCCATGCCCATCAGCTGTTTTCCATATTCATGGCATTAGGTAGTTTGGAGATAGCCAGGATTCACTTAGAAGATGGATTCATCTAAAATGTCACATTTTGTTGTGACAGGCACAAAAGATCAATGAGGGGAGCGGAGTGGTGTGTAGCATTGGAATGTTCTCCGGGGAAGTATGTCACAGGACACATTTGGGATTCCATCCATTTCAGGTGTGGGACTCCACTTGATCACCCACGACTCCGAACGGATGAAGTCCATGCAGCATTTTAGCTCTCTTCCAATATCTCTATTACTCAGTTTATGTATTTCTTTTTCTTTCTTTTTTTTGTCAGGTGTGGGACTTGAACTCTGGGCCTGAGCGTTGTCCCTGAGTTCTTCAGCACAAGGCTACCGCCTTACCCCTTGAGCCACAGCACCACTTCTGGTTTTCTAGTGATTAATTGGAGAGACGAGTCTTACAGTTTTTGTAGTGCCGGGGCTGGCTTTGAACCGTAGTCCTCATTCAGAGCTCAACTGCCTGAGTAGCAAGGGGTATAGATGTGGGCCTGAATTATGTATTTCTAAAGAGGTGGCAGGACTGAAGTGAAAACAAAGTTCTGAGAATGGATGGTGCCAGGCAGATCAGCTCACTTTCTCCCATAGAATGCCAACAGACAACCTTTGAGGGAGCCTACTCCTAAGGCCAAGTCTCAGTTAACACAGGGTTAGGAAACGCTTAGTGCTAATGTGGAATTCCTTGATTTTATTAAATGAGAACTCCTATCACCTGAGCTTCTGACTGAGTAAATCTGGAGTGAGGTCCACGAAAGCTGATTCGTGGTACACCCTGAGAATCATGATGGATTAACATTAGGAAATAGAGGTCTTTTACTATGTATTTATGTATGGATGTATTTCACAGTTTGGTTGAAAATAAAGAGATGTATTTAAAAAGACTACAATTCATAACCAACTGATATTTGCTCTTCATGAGATCGAAGTTTCAAGGACACTGTTTAAAAGAAACAGGACTTACTGAGCTCATATACATGAGAATGCAACCAGACAACGTCAGAACATTTTTTTTTAAAGAAACGCCTTCAATGTGGCCCGTGTATTAGATAACTAATCTCCCACCTCTCCACTGAATCTAGAAATTTCTGGAATCTCAAACATTGTAGAGAAAAGGGGGCAGGTCTTAACTCACCTTGTCATTATTTCCTAACCTGCTTCTTGTATAACCCATTCACCAAACTGAACTTTCATTAAGATGTATGTGATTAATGCACTTTGTTTTCTTCAAGTCCTTAAAGTATAGTTTTAAACACTAAGACGAAGCACTCAATCTAGAGATGGCTCATTATTTTTTTCAAAGCATCAAAAGCAAGGGAGGGTTTATTGTTTCCCACACCAAAAACATCCTCCCCAAACTGAAGATTCAAGTAAAAATGACCTACCGTGAAAGCATCACAAACCAAAAAATACACAGCCAAGTAGTTTGGGGATTTAGACTACCTCTTTCCTGACAGATGTGTTGTTCTACACTCACACGGCCCCCCTTGCTGGTATTTGCTCTGTTCTTTGATAATTGAGTAGAAACGTGTTAAGTTTTAGAACGTGAACTGACAGTAAAGCGAAGTAAAGCGATGGCAGGTGTGTGCTGTCTAAAGTGGTGGTTGAATCTTTGCTTTCTTCTGAATGAGGGTCCCTGGATTTTGGTTCATACGACCACTTCTTCCTTCCCCTATCACTCCATTTCCTCCACTACCTCCAGTTTCCTCAGTGGGGTTTGTTTCTAGTCTGGACAGATGAAGATGTTTTGGGGGTTGGAAGGGCTTTTTGTCCTCCTTTCTTTGATGTGGACTGGTGCTGAGAGCTGGTTAGATACCAACATGTTGGAGGGCTGGAAATTGTTAACTGCTTCTGGCCAATCTTACTGTTAGAGTCTCAGTGGTTGCGAACAGGTTGAATCTTATTAATTAGCTAGCTAAGGATGCATCTGGTGTGTGTGTGTGGGGGGGAGCCCTCTTTGATGACATCCTGAGATAATGCATCTGTTTCCTCCCTCAGTACTAGGGAAGGTGTCCTGACTTGAAAACCACTTTTTTTTCCCAACTCCTTTTTTCTGTATTTGTTTTTCTTTTCTTTTCTTTTTTTTTTTTTTTTTACAGTCGTTGGGCTTGAACTTGGGGCCGAGGCACTGTCCTTGAGCTTTCTCAAGGCTAGCTCTCTACCACTTGCACCACAGCACCACTTTTAGATTTTTCTGGGTATGTGGTATCAACAAATGGAACCCAGGGCTTCGTGCATGCTAGGCAAGCACTCTACCACTAGGCCTCATTCCTGGTCCCATGTAACCTTTGTTTTTTATGTTAGAGATTAGCTCCCCCCTTCTCCCCCATCCCAGTCGTTGGGCTTGAATTTAGGACCTGGGTGCTGTCTCTGAGCCTTTTTGTGCTCGAGGCTAGAGCTCTAACACTTGAGCCACAATGCCAGTTCAGGCCTTTTCTGAATATCTTATTGGAGATAAAGAGTCTCATGGACTTTTCTGCCTGGGCTGGCTTCAAACTGTGATCCTCAGATCTCAGCCTTCTGAATAGCAAGGTGTAAGCCACTAAGTGCCCAGCTAGGATTATCTTTTTAACATTCAGTATTACTCCCTGGGGATTCAACCAAGTCATGACATATGTTAATATTCTTATTTATTGCTAAATAATATTTCAGTGGTTCACTCTCAGTGGAGGGAGTCCTTTAGCCTCTGAATGAAATTTGGTCTGTTTCTAGATTTTACCTGTCATGCATAAAGCTGTTGGTAAACATTTGTGTGCATTTGATGTGAAGATAAATGCCTCTCTGCCTTTTGGTAAATGTCCAGCAGTTTATTTCCTGGGCGGTATGGTAGTTGTATATTTAGGTTTTTAAAAGGAATCATGAAACTTTTCCAGTGTGGTTGGTTCATTTTATGTTGTCATCAGCAATGTATGAGTTGTGTTTGGGGGGTGGTGGTGATGTTTTTATCTGTTCTATTGGATGTCTACTGACCTGGTTTCAGGTTGGATTTCAATATCTTTTCATGTGCTTCTTTGGATCAGGGAAAAGATGGCTGATTATTAGAGTGGACATCTGAAGAGTGGTTTTCCAGTATTTTCTGAGACCCTAAGTGCAGGCAAGGGGATTGCTACCTTAGCGTGGGATGTGTAATTAGCCCCTCTCTCTCTTCCCCCTCTCCCCCCTCTCTTTCTTTCTCTCTGCCAGTCCTGGGTCTTGAACTCAAGGCTAAAGCACTGTCCTTGGGTTTTCTCCAGGCTAGAACTCTACCACTTGAGCCACAGTACCATTTCTGGCTTTTTTTTTCTATGTATGTGGTGCTGAGGAATAGAACCTGGGTCTTTGTACATGCTAGGAAAGTACTCTACCACTAGGCCAAACTCCCAGCCCCTCTTTTTTTGGGGGGGGGTCATGGGGCTTGAACTCTTGGCCTGGACACTCTCCCTGAGAGCTTCAGCTTAAGCCACTGTCCTACCCCTTGAGCCACAGCTCCACTTCCCATTTTCTAGTGACTCATTGGAGATAAGAGTCTCACATTCTTTAGTGCCCAGGCTGGCTTTGAACTGAGATCTTCAGATCTCTGCCTCCTGAGTAGCTAGGATGACAGATGTGAGCCACTGCACCCGGCACCACTCTCTCTTTTTGTCCTCATGCCTTTCCAGTCATATTTCTAGATTTTATTCCAAATTCTCTTCTGCTGGAACCTAGCTTAAGTAGCAGATGATTATAGAAAATATATCTTTTCTCAGATAGACTCACGCACATGCACATGCATGCGTGCGCGCGCACACACACACACACACACACACATACCTGATAGGAGTTATTTTGAGGAAAAATGATAGTAGTACTGTTGTCTTTCCATATTCTATTCAAAAAGCTGACTACTAGGCCTTCATGTGCTTTTTAAAATTATGTTATTTTTTTCACATCAGCCCTCAGTGGATACACAAATGGAATCCAGGCATTTCATTAAACCAGAGTGCTAGAAGATGCTCAGTACTTAGCATAAATGCTGTAAGGTCCATACAGTTCTATGAGCATCAATATTTCATTTTTCTTTTTTTTTTTGCCAGTCCTGGGCTTGAGCTCAGGGTCTGAGCACTGTCCTTGGACTTTCTCAAGGCTAGAGCTCTACCACTTGAGCCTCAGCACCACTTCCGGCTTTTTTCTATGTATGTGGTACCGAGGGATCGAACCTGGGTCTTCATGCATGCTAGGCAAGCACTTTAACCACTAGGCCAAACTCCCAGCCCCAATATTTCATTTTTCTATCAATCAATTCTTTCAATTTTTGAGATTAACTCTCTCTCTAAAAAAAGAAAAAGCTTGTTCTGGAGAGTGGGTAAGAATATCTTGTGTTTTACTATTATGTTTTTTTTCCATATAATGATTCACAGAAGAATCTGGAGGATGAGAGGGTACATGTCAATGTTTTAAGGGAGGGAGCTGTAATCTAGAGACTTTCCTTGGCAGACTTGTGAAGCCATGTTTTATTTATTTATTTATTTATTTTTTGCCATGTTTTATTTTAATCAGGGATAAACTCTTTTTTTCCAGTTAAAACGTTGGTTGGTATAATAGCTTACATAACAGAGAATGTCTCTCTCTGACTCTCAGCTATTAAAGTGTATTGCACCTCCCAATTTGATCTACGTCAAGGTGAAACCCGCCCTATTTCACAATTTCTATATGAACTCTGAAGAAGCATTTTTAGGGAATAACTGCCTTGTAACCTATGTTTGTTCAGATGGTTACTATGTGTTTTTCTACCACTGTATTGAATACATTGACAGGCATTGTTACAGCTCAGTTATGCATACTACATAAAAGGAATGGGAATTTTTGACTTGATTTTAAAAGATTGACCCTTTTGTGCCACTAATTTATTGTGCTAATAAACTATGGGGGGATTTGTAAGGAAATGGAAAGACTTAGAAAAAATCATATTATGTGAAGTAAGCCAAACTCAAAGGAACTTAGGCTCAATGGTTTCCCTCATTTGTCATAATCAGTAGAAACCTTGGGCTCTCCTAGCAGAGATTTACAATAGAACAAAACCTAGATACATAAGGCCATATAGTATGAGCTAAATGAGAGGACCTCCAGGATATAGAAACAAAAGCCATATAATGAGTGATTGTTGTCCTTAGTGTACTATGTTATCTTTCATCTCTTTTGCTGTCCCTTAGTTATCTCATATTGTTACAGTATTTCACCTTGTTATCTGATACATTGTATATATGCATATTTGGTTATTTGAAATTGGATAGGGAAGGGGGAAAACAAGATGAGGGTTGGGGGTGGGGAGGGAGATGGGGACCAAGACACGAGAAAGAGTATCACCTTCTATCTGGTGAATATAATGTAACCCTTCTATTAATTACAATAAAAATATATGGAAAAAAATTAAAAAATAAACTATGGGGGTTATTGAAAAGTCAGTGACATTTTGCTTTTATATTTTTATTTGATTCATTATCTGACATAAGCGTTATAAGAAGTAATAGAACTATGGTAGGCCTAGGAGAATATGAAAGGAAACTCTGAGATGGATTTGAGTATGCAGGATAGATAAAAAGGACTGAAATAGGAAGTTGAGCTGTGATTGAAGACAGCTTCAGTTGACATTGCAGAAACCTTAGCATTCTTGATGGAAAAGATTAGAAATTGGAACTTGATAAGTAGTGCTTCTTACCTCCAAGATCACTGCTTTTTTGTGTGTGTGCTGGTCCTGGGATTTGAACTGAGGGCCTGGCCATTGTCCTTCAGCTTTTTTTTTCTTTTTTGCTCAAGGTTAGTGCTCCATCACTTGAACCATAGAGCCACATCTGGCTTTTTGGTAGGTATTTGGAAAAAGAGGTCTCTCAGACTTTCCCATCTGGGTTAGATTCAAAGCAATAACTCTTAGATCTCAGCCTCCTGAGTAGCTAGGATTTCAGGTGTGAGCTACTAGTGTCTAGCCAACAGAATTCTAGAGAATTCATGATGAGCAGAGGTAGCACTAAATTACCAAATGGGAGTCAACTGAGCTGAAAGTATTGCTCATAAGAAACTCTTTAGCTACTCCTGCTTGTGAACATACAGTTAAATAAATATTATTTATCAAGATGTTCTCTTTCAACTAACATGTATTGGTTGCCTTTCAAGCACAAGAGTTGTGCTAGATTTTAACCTCATCTGTTCACTTGGAGAATGATCCCATTTTCCATGACCAGAAGCTATTGATTATTTTAGGAGAGGGACCATTTTTAGAGAGGCGTGGCACAGTTATTCTTTCCTATTTAAATGCCTTGAAACTGATCCAAGTTACCTGAAACAAGCTTCCATTCAAACCTTTTGTGTTTTGATGTTGTTGTGTTCCTTTAGAGGTCTGATAATGCTATTATGTGCCAAACAAAAACCAACTCTACCATCCAAATTGAAATGCTGCTGTCACGTGTTTATCACAGGTAAATGCAATATGCTAATCACCTGTCCCAGCCCCTGGCGTCATCTTTAGGTTCTAGAGAAGAGACCTCCCCACTTCCTGCATTGGCACAACCCAGGGTGTGCATGGCGTGAAAACCCTAATAGGAACATCTTGTCTTGATCTTTGACTTTGCACTCTTCAAAAAGTGATTACAACGAACTAGAAATTATTATAATGCAACATGCAGCGATTAAAATCACCTTATGGAACATGAATGTAAGGAACACTGAGAAGACAGAATGAGGATGAATTCACTTTTTGATACGAGTGTCTGAGTTGCCGAATTAGATCATAGTCAATCAAATCAGATTAACTTTGAGGCTTTTGAATCTACATTCAAGATTTCTGAGGGGCAATGGGTAAAATATAAAGTCTAAAAGAAACAAAAATAAATCAGAGCCTCAAGGTTAGCAAGAACTATGAGCACCGAAACTGGAGGGGACGGAAGGAAATAAATCTGAAAGAACTTGTATGGGTTTAGAGTCAACCCACCTTTGGCACTAATTGTTTCTTTTGAGAAAGCCTAAGCTAATCAGTCTGTAGATAAATCTCATTGTTCAGGTCTTAGCAGAGCTCTGGTTCTACTGGGCGGAAGTTTCTTCGGGCATTTCTTTTTCTATTAAAATTTCCTGGTATAAAAAAAAATCTTGGATTGAGTTGGTGCTTGGTGGTAGAACGAGTTTCTAACAAACATGAGGACTGAATTCCACCCAAGTATCATAAGAAATATTCTTGAGCTAAAACTTTCTCTAATTTCCAATGAATAATGTTTTTCACGTGCCTTTTCCCAGAAAAAGCAGCTAACATGTTTTCAAGTCAAGTTCCATACACTGACACTATCCTCAACACTTATCTTGTATAACTCTGTTACTCATGGTAAGTCAAGGAGATAGGTATTTTTAATCATAAAATGATGATGATTAAAATTATGATTATTATGTCAAGTGAAGACATGGAGGCACAGTGAAATCGAGAGTTTCTTGTCCTCAAATCAAGGTAGAACCAAAGCAAACTTCCACATATAGGTTTCTCAGCCCTTACTTCTACAAACATCCAGCATGGTGTTCTGGAAACAATACATCCACTAGTAACAGGAATTTGGCCCTAAGTTTCTTCTTGTAATCTCTAGGGCCTGAAGTAATAAGTACCATGCATTAAGTACTCAGTATGATTTCTCTGTTTCCTTCTCACTTTAGTCAGCGTCAGCAACCTACATCAAGTATAAATGGGTGGGGAGGAGTTTGTGAAAGTGATGGGGATGAAATAAAAGTGATACCCACTATAAACCAAGGAAAAAGTGAGGTGCACGTTTCCAAGGAAACCCAAATGGGTATCCTAACATGAATTCAAAGTCTGTCCTATGCTATGGATGCCTATGAAGGTACAAAGTGCTTAGCACACTTCCAGAGGAGGAATAGCAAATTCATGCATCTTTGGTTTGTGGCTGGTGTGATTGATCGCAGTGACTTTTGTAGGCTACCACTCATTGGTAGCGATTTCTGTATGGATAGAGATGTTTCAGACATGTGAGCATCCATGTGATCAATGGAAAGATGGAAAACTTACTCAGCTCAATATCAACACAGTTCGGAAGGATAAAGAACAAGTGTTCAGAATGAGTCTCCAACATGGCTCAGAGATGTCGGTAATGCCTAGAGAAGACAATTCAGAAATGTCATATATCTCAGTTGTAGCTTCCTCTCAGAGGGACCAAATTCCTCAATTCTGTGTAGTTATTACTCTTAGGCTCTACATGAGGAGCACTTCACGTGTAGGGTGATTGGTTATGGAGCTATGTTGCAGAGAAAGTTACCTGTGATGGTTCCAAATATTTCAAACCTACCCCATAGCTTGAGAAACAGAATATCTTTATTCACTCATTCTTGGATTCTACTTGAATAATCAGACACATAAGGATATGGTCCCCGTGACAGATTACTTTTAAAAAAAAATCAAATTCTTCTCTTTTCTCACCTTCCACTAATACTCTCCTCCCTATTTCCACACACTTGCACTGTGTTACTTTAAAGTACATATACACAGTGTGTGTGTGTGTGTGTGTGTGTGTGTGTGCATGTGTGAATTTACAAAATAAATACCAGGAAGCTGATACTTGTGGTGTTGGGGGGGTAAAGTTAACGGGAAGAGTGCAGATTAACACATTCATAATATTCAGTGAACACGTGTGAAAATGGACCTCAGAGGATGGGTGGGGTTGGAAGAGATGGGGAGACCAATGGAAAGGGTGATATGGGTGGAGATACTCATAATACATTTTGATATCTTGAACTCAACCCCCTTTGTACAACTATCTAAAGAAAGCACAGAAAAATAAAATGAAAGTAGCTAAAAGGAAGTAGCTAAGTTATTTAGTGGCTAGGTTATCCTTGAACTTGTTTTTTATATTTTATTTTTAAAACTTGCTTCCATTTCAGTGACCTGAATAATGCAACCTTTACTTTTATTTCAAGAGAAGAGCTAAGATGTTCCTTCCTCAATAGAAATTAAATCTGGAAGGCCAGGAGTTTGGCCTAGTGGTAGAGTGCTTGCCTAGCATGCATGAAGACCTGGATTCAATTTCTCGGTAACACACCTAGAAAAGCTGAAAGTGGTGCTGTGGCTCAAGTGGTAGAATGCTAGCCAAGAGGAAAGCCCAAGGACAGTGCTCAAGCCCTGAGTTCAGTTCCCCGGACTGGCAAAAAAGAAAGAAAAAAATTCAGTCTGGAATCTTTACAATGAGTGTTTAGGACTAAGGATTTAATGTGCTGTTTTGTAGAACATTGAGGAGATGGAATGGAATTGAATGATAATCTCAAATCTTCATCAAGAAAAATTACTTATAGTTTTAAGATGGCATATTGCCTTCTTATGGGCCTCTCCACCATTTTAAAGGAACTGTCCCTACTTTTAAGTGCCTTTTGTGTGAGAGTTGGGCGGGGAGGTGGGGGGAGGTTTGAACTCAGGGCCTGGGTGCTGTCCCTGAGCCTCTTTGTGCTCAAGGCTAGGGCTCTACCACTTGAACCACAGCTTCACTTCTGGTTTTTGAGTGGTTAACTGAAGATAAAAGTCTCATAGGGACTTTTCTGCCTGGGCTGGCTTTGAACTTTGATTCTCAGATCTCAGCCTCCTGAGTAGCTAGGATGTTAGGCATGAGTCATTGGTGCCTGGGTGTGGTGTGTCATTTTTAAACTCCAATGCTCATTATACAGAGCTTCCATTTTTGGCAGTACTGGGGTTCAAATTAGGCCATGTGCTTGCCAGGCTTGCTGGCGAGGCTGGTGCTTGACCCGTTGTACCAGTCCTCCAGCCCTGCTTTTTTTTGGATACTTTGGAGAACTTTTCTGCTTGGGCTGTCCTCAAATTGTAATCCTGCAGATATGAGAGGCCAGATTTCAACTAATGGCTGGGTATGGTTGTACAGGCCTCTTACTCCAGCTGTAGGGAAATATAATGGCTGGCAGGAGGCTGGAGGGGCACTTGCTGTGTTCTCCAGTGACCTGGGGAATCACAAATAGGAGGACCATAGTCCCAGGCTATCCAGGGCCTAAAGCTAAACTTTACCTTGAAAACGACCAATTAAAAATATGGAGGTGGGCTGGGAGTTTGGCCTAGTGGTAGAGTGCTTGCCTAGCATGCATGAAGACCCGGGTTCAATTCCTCGGTACCACATACATAGAAAAAAGCCAAAAGTGGTGCTGAGGCTCAAGTGGTAGAGCACTAGCCTTGAGAAAGTCCAAGGACAGTGCTCAAGGTCTGTGCTCAAGTCCAGGACTGGCAAAAAAAAAATGGAGGTGCAGGGGGGCTGTTGGAGGTGTGGCTTAAGTAGTAGAATGCCTGCCTAGCAGGTGCAAACCAATCAGTTCAATCCTCAGTAACACTAAAAAAAAAATGAAACAAGTCAGGCACAGGGCCAGGAAATTACTGCATGATTTCAAGCGCATAGCAGTTACTGGAGGCTGGGGAAGAAAAACAGATGGGGAAAAGGTGATATTGAGGAAAGGTACAAAATTTCAGCTAATCAGGAAAAAAGGATGTGTTGTACCGCATAGAGTGCTGATGATAAGTGCTACATTGTCTTATTTCAAAACTGCTAAGAAGGTTGTTAAGGCTTTCACTACAAGAATCAGTACGGATTTTCTGTCTTTGTTTACACATTTTTCATGGCAAATACATATATACATCATATCTCATAAAGAAATACAAGTTGGGTTGGGAGCGTTGCCTAATGGTAGAGTGCTTGCCCATCATGCATCAAGCCCTGGGTTTGATTCCTCAGTACCACATACACAGAAAAAGTTGGAAGTAGTGCTGTGGCTCAAGGGGTAGAGCTCTAGCCTTAAGCACAGAGAAGCTCAGGGGCAGTGCCCAGGCCCAGAGTTAAAAAAATACAATTTGTCAAACATAAAACAATAAAAAGACTATGGAAACATCGGACATAAAGTCCTGAGCCTGTTGGCATGCATAGAATGTCTATAAAGTAACAGTGGGGAGCAGGGGAAATCTTACTGAGGTTAAAATACAAAACCCAGCCAGCCCTCTATGGTTCACACCTGTAACCCCAGCTACTCTGGAGGCTGAGATCTGATAATAACAGTTCAAAGGCAGCCTGGGCTCGAAGGTCTGTGAGACTTACGTCTACTAAATGCCAAAAAGCTGGAAGTGGAACTGGGGCTCAAGTGGTAGAGCATTAACCATGAGCCAAAGAAACTCAGGGACCAATGCCCAGGCCTTGAGTTCAAGCCCCAGGACTAGCACAAAAACAAAACTAAACAAAAAACCTAACCCTAAAATCAAGGCAGGGGAATTGGGTAAACATTTAGTTTCTGCAAGTTTATTTAAAAATTGCGAGTTCAAAAAATTGTGAGTTTATCTGGGTGCTGTAATCCTAGCTACTCAAGAGGCTAAGATATATCTAGAGACAGTTTTCTTTGCTGTAATGGGCATGCTAGTGTGTTACTAAGATGAAGAGGGCATAGGCCAGGTGTGTTGTTCATTATCCATACCTGCTGGTGGCAAATTTCTGCCTCTACTCCACCAATGTGGAGGTGAAGAACCCGGGGTTAGAGTACATAGGAAATGGTGTGCTCTCTCTCCTCCCTCCTTCCCTCCTTCCCTCCCTTCCTCCCCAAAGTGTGAACACCAACCGCTTTCCCTGGCTGTGAGGAGACTTGAAATGGGGTCATGGTGCGGGGAAGTGGAGCCTGGATGTAAGGCACAGGCGGAGGGAGTAAAGTGCATTCCTACAAGGCCAGCTGCAAAATGGGAGCTGGCATCCAGGAGTGGGTGACTTCACTCCTCTTGTCCTACCTACTCAGGAGGCTGAGACCTGAGCATTGCAGTTCAAAGCCCACCCCGGGAAGGAAAAATCTAGAAGACTCTTATCTCCAATAAGCTATCAAAAATCAGGAAGGGAAACGGTGACTCAAATGGTTGAGTGCTCTCATCTTGAGCAAAAGAAGCTCAAGAACAGTGCCCCAGGACTGACACACAAACAAAAAAAATCAGAAGCAAAAACAAACAAGGGAGTTTGGCCTAGTGGTAGAGTGTTTGCTAGCATGCACAAAGACCCGCGTTCGATTCCTCAATGCCACATACATAGTAAAAGCCAGAAGGGGTGTTGTGGCTCAAGTGGTAGAGCTCCAACCTTCAGAAAGCCCAAGGAGAGTGCTCAGGCCCTGAGTTCAAGCCCCAGGACTGGCAAAACAACAACAAAAGGTTGTGGATGGACGCAGCAGTGGGTGTGGTAGTGACCTCTTGTACAAACAACACCAGCTGTGACCACGATACCAGCATTTGAACAAGTAGCACAGTGTCAGAATTATACATACTTTTTTTTCTCACTCACTGCCGTAGACTTAAGAAAAAGACAGCACCGTGAGTGCAAGGAATTCTCAGGTTTACTTCACCCCTTGAACTTCAAACCCATGGGGTTGGTGGGAGATGGGGTTTCGGGAAAGGCTTAAGGAATGTCCATCTGTAACACCTGGGAAGACGGGGCGCTATAAAATGGCGTGCAAATGCTCAGCCTTCTGTCTGCCTGCAGTGGTTGCTGTGCATCTGACGTCATGAAGTCTTTCCTGCTGTTAGCGTCCTGCCTTCTCCTTGTCTCTGTGACTTTGTGGAGATATGGTGAATCAGCAAGTATGAAACAAATTTGAACCATTTGCTCAGAGAAAAGAATTCTTCCATGCATGCTGAGTGGCTTACTTTCTGGTTCTTAGTTGTTTTAGCTTGATACTAAGTTGAGATTTTCTGCTTTTAATGAGACTTGGGCAAAATAACTGTTCCCATCTTTCTTTCTTTCTAGCAGCGAGATGTCATGAGTTCCAGGTTATGCAGTTTTTACTTTCCACAGATCAGATATTTTATTTCTCCTCTTTCTCTTCTGCCATAATTTATTTCAGCTATATATTTCAGCGTTGAACCTTCCCTTCAGGATAACTCAAGGATTGTCTCCCTGTCTTGGAGGTTTGACCACCAATCCTCACCCCACAATGCTCTTTCTAAATTCATTTTCGCTTGCTGCCCACCCTCCAGCTTTCGCAGGAATTTTCCATTGATAGTCCTTGCTTCACCATTACCTCCCAGTCCTTTTGCAAGTAGCAGATCACAAAATCACTCGAGGGCCTTGGCAAGGGGCAAGCACGCTAGAAATAATGTTCAACTGGTATTAGGCATAGAAAGTTGAGGGACTTTGAAATGAAGCTGTAGGAGGGCTTTGAGATCTGCGGTCTTGGAGTTGGGTAGGATTTTTGAGCCTGTGCTAATGAGTAGTCAATGAGTAAATTTAGACCATTCTAAGGGTATTAAGACTTTTGTGATCTTTTTAGGAGTTCAGACTTTTTTTTTGGTGGGGGTAGGGGTCATGGGGCTTGAACTCTGGGCCTGGGCGCTGTCCCTGAATTCTTCAGCTCAAGGATATTGCCCTATTCCTTGAGCTACAACACCACTTCTGGTTTACTAGTGGTTAATTGGAGATAAGTCTCATGGACTTTAGTGCTGGGCTGGTTTTGAACATCGATCCTTAGATTTCAGCCTCCTGAGTAGCTAGGATTACAAGCGTGAGCCACCTCGCCCAGCTAGGACTTCAGACTTTTGTGTTCTATTTAGGAGGGCTTCTGTGATGGCTCCATTAAATCTGATGTTTTTCAGCTTACAAAAACTTAATTTTATTTCTGTTCAAGAATACAGCAGGTGTGGCCATTGAACAAGATGACGTTGGAGGGCTTTAGGAATGAAGAGATACATAGCACATGTAGCAGAACTACAATGTGAATATTGTTTCATGGACCTGCATGTGTTTTTTTTTTTTTTTGCCAGTCCTGGGCTTGAGCTCAGGGCCTGAGCACTGTCATTAGACTTTCTCAAGGCTAGAGCTCTACCACTTAATCCTCAGCACCACTTCCAGCTTTTTTTTTTAATGTATGTGGTATTGAGGAATTGAACCTGGGTCTTCGTGCATGCTAGGCAAGCACTCTACCACTAGGCCAAACTCCCGGCCCACCTGCATGTTTTGTACATTCTTTTTTGTTGTCAGCTGTGAGGCTTGAACCCAGGGCCTGTGTGCTGTTTTTGAGGATAATGCTCTACCACTTTGAGCCATAGCTGCACTTGTGGTTTTTGAGTGGTCTATTGGAGATAAGTCTCATGGGGACTTTTCTGCCTGGACTGGCTTCAAACCACAGTCCTCAGATCTCAGCCTCCTGAGTAGCTAGGATTTTAGGTGTGAGTCGCCAGTTTGAGTAAGAGCAAGCATTCTTGAAAAAAATAGCATTTTTTTTTTTTTGCCAGTCTTGGGCTTGAACTCGGGGCCTGGGAACTATCCTTGTGCTTTCTCAAGTCTAGGGCTAAAACCACTTGAGCCACAGCACCACTTCTGTTTTTTTTTCTGTGTATGTGATACCAGCAAATCTAACCCAGGGTTTCGTGCATGCTTGGCAAGGACTCTACCACAAGAATAGCAATCTTTAACAAGAAAAGTCAGAAGCAAGACAAAAGGGATAAAAGTAAACCTGAAGTTGCTTGTTAAGAACAGCAAATACGAGTCGTATGGGACTCATAGTCAGAAATAGGACTATGAAGAATGAGCAGGAGGAAAGGTTTCAAGTATAAGCTTAAGTCAGGTGCTTGTGGCCTGTGCTTTGTAACCCTACACACTCGGGAAACGAGATCTGTGGATTGAGGTTTAGAACCAGCATAGCAGGAAAACGTGACACGTCACTAACCAGCAAAAAGCTAGAAATGGAGTTGTGAATCAAATGATAGCTTTTCCATTTAAGACTGGCATGCTAAGGCACACTGCCCAGGCTCTGAGTTCAAGTGTGAATACTCGTACAAAAACCAAAGTATTAATTTGGTTCCAGAAATTTATTTGTCTTTAGATATTAAATATTGAATGAAAAGACCTGGGTTCTGGGGCTGACAGTCTTAGTTCAGTGGCTTATTTAGGACATCTGGTGGTAATTGAACTCTTTAGCTTTAAAAAAAATAGGAATATTTTAAATTTACAGAAACTTGTTTCTCAGCTGTGTCCTAAAACTCATGTGTAAGTCTTTATTTTTAACAAGCAGATAATGGGTTCCTTTGGAATGACTTATGTTTAAGTACACAAAAATGTTTAATATTAAAAAATAAAAAATAAGTCCTCCAGTTACAGGTTAATGAATTATTTAGATTGAACACATAAACATGGGTGTTTCCCAGGTCAAAACATGAGCAGCAACTCAGAAAGCTTCCTACAAAACTTGTAACAATGCTTGTCATTCTTTCCCAAAACCTAACCACTGGAGCTTTGTGCAATCTGAGCTTTGCTTATGCGTCTTCTACCATTTCTGAACTTTGCTTATGTGTCTACCATTTAAGTGTGCACCTCGGAGGTTTAAAGGTTTTCTGTTTGTGCTGGTCCTGGGGCTTGAACTGAGAAGCTGGGTGCTATCCTTGAGCTGTTTTACTCAAGGCTCTAGCTCTCCACCTCTCCACCACTTGAGCCACAGCTCCACTTCTGGCTTTTTGATTATTAATCGGAAGCAATAGTCTTAATTTTCTGCTAGTATCAAATCTCAACCCTCAGATCTCAGCCTCCTGAGTAGCAGACACCTGTTAATGCGGGTTAGTATTGAACTCTTTTTCAGGTATGACTTGTTTTGGTTTCTTTCACCAAGAATGGTTTTGTGTGTGCCTAGAATGGATTGTTGGGAGATAGGAACAATGTGTTGATTCAGATTCTATAAGATAATTTTGAAAGGTTTGTTCAAATTTATAAGAGTTCCAGTGGCTTCTTGGCCCTAACTTAGCCTCTATCAGCTGTGTTCATTGCCATTTAAGTGATGCTTAGTATTTCATGGTAGTTTAACAGTTTTTGTTGATCTGAAATTGGTCTTTTTTGGGGGGTGGGATCATGGGGCTTGAACTCGGCCTGGGCACTGTCCCTGAGCTCTTCAGCTCAAGGCTACCGCCCTACCCTTGAGCCAAGCCTCACTTCCCATTTTCTAGGGGTTAATTGGAGATAAGCGTCTTGGGTTCTTTTGTGCCTGATCTAGCTTGGAACCTTGATCCTCAGATCTCAGCCTCCTGAGTAGCTAGGATTACAGGCGTGAGCCACTGTGCCTGGCTCTGAAATTGGTCATTTTTTAATCGGATTCTGTTTGCAGAAAGGGAATTCCTTGCATTATTATTCTGATGGCTCTTTTTTTTTGTACCTTGGAAATCATTTATCTATATGGCCTCATCTGAATTTTTTGTTTTGCCAGTCCGGAGGCTTGAACTCAGGGCCTAAGCACTGTCCTTGGACTTCTCTCAAGGCTAGAGCTCTACCCTTGAGCCACAGCACTACTTCCAGCTTTTTTTTTTATGTATGTGGTACCAAAGAATCCAACCGGGGTCTTCATGCATGCTAGGCAAGCACTCAACCACTAGGCCAAACTCCCGGCCCTGTCTTTGAGCTTTTTCAAGGCTAGCTCTCTACCACTTGAGCCAAAGCACCATTTGCAGCTTTTTCTTTGTACCTGGTACTGAGGAATTGAACCCATGGCTTCATGCATGCTGGCCAAGTACTCTACCACTAGGCCACAATCCTGGTCCTGAATTTTTTTTTGGGGGGGGGGGGGAGTTTTGTTTTTTTTTTGTGACGTGAATTGCTGTTCTTTGAAAGGGCAAAACTTGGTTTCATGGCAATATAATTGCCTTAGAAACTTACCTGGGAAGACTTCTATTTGTAGGTATAGTGCAGAAAATAGCTTGTGATAAATAGTAAACTGAGGAAAACCTCAAAAAGCTCAGCAAATAGAAATATACCTGGTTGACCTCACCTGAGTAATTGGTGGGCTAAGATGCCACAAGAAAACCCCACTGAGGTGACCCCAACATTCCATTACTCTTTGCCATTCAGGAGGATAAGAAGGAGGTGCAGGGAACCAGGAAAGTGTAGATTATAGAGGTGAAGGTGAATTTAGAATTTGCCTGCAAAAACAGGTCTTGAAGGGCTAAGCTTTCAGAACCCACAGAGCAGGGAAAAATAGAACCTCACTAGAAACTTAGATTTTCTTGGAGTAATTTCCAAATTCTGAAGCAGTACAAGCAAGTACAACCCAATGCAAAGAACAAAACGCTTAAAAAGGAAAAAACAAGTGCCTAGGTTTATGCCATAGTTGTTTATAAACAGGAAATGGAAAAGAAGTGGGACAAAGTTTGGAGTGAAAATGTTTTAATGAGTAATGGTTTACCCCTTTCCCGCATTCAGCTTGGATGTTGCTATATTAGTAATGTTTGCGCTGATTACTAAGTGGGCTATCTTTTTTAAAAGTTGGCATATATTGTACAAAGGGGTTTATGCATATAATATACTGTGACACAGCTGACTTTGTCTTACTGGCATCTGTTCTTAGAAATGATTTGAATCCATGTATGATTCTATTTCCACTCACATTTTTTTTTGTCTTCATGCTGTTAGGGGTGTGATCTTTTTCTTTAGCCAGACTTTGCTCCCCTGCTAATAGCAGTGAAGAAAATGCCTTTTTAAGATATAGACACTATTTGCTGCCAGCTGCTTTGGCCTTAGCATTGAAGATAGCCCTTTCCTACCTTCTACTTTAAGCAACTTCCACTTTTTGTTTTTATATCCTTTTCATTTTGTTTTATATCCTTTTTATTTTTCTTTTTTTTGGCTAGTCCTGGGCTTGGGCTCAGAGCCTGAGCACTGTCCTTGGGTTTTATCAAGGTTAGAGCACTACCACTTGAGCCACAGTGCCACTTCTGGCTTTTTCTATCTATGTGGCACCGAGGAATTGAACCCTGGTCTTTGTGCATGCCAGGCAAGCACTTTACCACTAGGCCAAACTCCCCGCCCCTATCTTTAAAAGTAGTTGTGCAAGGGAATTACATTCAACATTTAATCAATTTATAAGTATACTGCATCTCAGTTAATGCCATCCTTCTAATTCTCCCTCAGTGTTACCCTTCTGATTATTCTCCCTCACCCAACCCTTCAATATTCCTAGTCAAGCGGCCTTGTGCTGCTTCCCAGGGCGCCTTTACTTACCTGTCCCTCTCTCCATCTCTCAGGGATTGGGATCCAGTGTTCTACCTCTTGGATTGACGTGGTTATTCACGGGCTGGTAAGCGATGAGTGGCATATACATCCTGATGAGGTGTTTCTGGGATTTGGATGTCCTGTGACCCAAGTGTGGGAAGATTTCTACAGGTTTTCCTACCTGACGCGTGAGTGTGGTATCAAGTGGAAGGTAAGAGCAATGACATAGTACTTGGCTAAGTTGGGTAGACATGTTGTACCAGGCCTAGGGACCTTGTGCTCCAAAGATGGTCCATGTAGCAAGACGAATCATATCTAGTACTAAATAAAAGATAAGCAGCTAGGTGTTGATATAATATATAGAATATATAATATGTAATATAAGCTTAATGAAACACTACCATCAACTGTCCCCATTGAGCTATTTTGGTCTTGTTTATTTGCACTGATTTATATGCCAATCTTTTAATGCAATTTTTTTTGCAAGCATGCTGTTTGGTTTGCAAAACAATATGAGTCTCACATTATCTTTTGCAATACAATGAGTCTCACATTATCTTATTTCAAAAGAGAAAAACTTGTTTTTAGTAACTGTGGGAAAGGGTGAGGTATTTAAGGGACAACACAGAATATGCCCACAGACAAATCTATATTAACTGGTTTAAAGGATTTTTTTTTCAATAATGATCCTTGGGAAGTTATACTGTACCTTGGAATAAATTCAGGTTTGGTTAAAACTTACTAGGGTTTCTTTTATTATAGTGTGCAGGTTTAATGTGTTGAACCAGTGGATGATTGACTTAACTCTTTTTTTTATGCCTTCAGGCTGAAAAGGGAAAGATTACTTTTCGTACTGTACTAACATTTATCTCAAAAACGGAGAGAGGATATGTACCGATCAGGTGTACTGCTAAGAAACCCCACTTTTTGTTAGAGACTGCATCTTGCGTTAAAGACATCAGGTATTATGTTTGGTCGGGGTATTAAGCACACTAATTCTGGAAACCTGTAAGGATAATACTGATTGTCTGTTACCTTTATACAGTCTCATTGGATCTCTTATCTATCTTCCAAAAAATTTTGAAAATGAGGCAAAGAAATTTTTCTTGCACACGAAGACATGTCTAGCTTTTAATTTCATACTTTGTGATAGTTTAACAAGTCTTTCCCTCAAATATTGAATGCCTTTTATCAGACAAAGATAATTTCTTATGGATCATTTTTTTTGCTAGTAGTGGGGCTTGAACTCAGGGCCTGAGCACTGTCCTTGGGCTTTCTGAAGGCTAGATCTCTACCACTTGAGCCACAAGCACCATTTGCAGTGTTTTCTATGTATGTGGTACTGAGGATCATTAATTCTTACGTGCTATGAAGATTCATTTCCTCTAATTCCTATAATAGTTAACCTCCATTCCTCAACTCCATATTTTCTCCATCTTATTTTCTATAGCAAAGACTACATAGGTTTATTAGTGTTCGTAACTGTCTCAGCAAGAAGAAAAAGGGTTTTTGGGGCCAGGAGTTTGGCCTAGTAGTAGAGTACTTGCCTAGCATGCATGAAGACCCCGGTTGGATTCTTTGGTACCACATACATAGAAAAAGCCAGAATTGGTTCTGTGGCTCCAATGGTAGAGCTCTAGCCTTGAGAAAGCCCAAGGACAGTGGTTAGGCCCTGAGCTCAAGGCCCAGGACTGGCACAGAAAAGCTGTGGAGGGGGTGTGTTGAAATTATAACTTTTAATCGTCTCCAGTAGGACAAAGGACTTAGAATTCAACATGTCTGTGAAAACAATGCATCTTGATCAATGTCACCTCTTCTAGTGTCCCTCATCTCCCCCACCCATCCCTCAAGTGGCCTGGTTCCATGTTCACATGTGTACTTGACTATTAAGACTGTATTCACCCACCCTTCACGTCTCTGTGAGCCTGGCTTCTTTTAATGTAATGGAAAAAATGATGCAGGATGAATTCCTTTTTGCTTGAAGTGAGGGCCTGGGTGTTGGCTCTGTGATCTAAAGGCTAGAGCTCTAACACTTGAGCCAATGAGCCACTTGGGGCTTTTTCTGAATTATTTATTGGAGATGAGTCTCATGGACTTTCTGCCCTAGCTGGCTTTGAACCACAATCCTCTGGTGTCAACCTCCTGAGTAGCTGCTTTTTTTTTTTTGCCAGTCCTGGGCTTGAGCTCAGTGCCTGAGCACTGTCCTTGGACTTTCTCAAGGCTAGAGCTCTACCACTTGAGCCTCAGCACCACTTCCGGCTTTATTCTATGTATATGGTACCAAGGAATCGAACCCGGGTCTTCATGCATGCTAGGCAAGCACTTTAACCACTAGGCCAAACTCCCAGCCCAGCTGCTTTTTAATGTATATTTTTCATTACCTTTAAGCAGTTGTACAAAGTTAATGAAGATAATTTTCTTTACCAAGGATAGTTCTTTCTTAGACCTTCAAAATCCTAAGATAAAATTTAATATTTGGTACTATTGAACTTTTTCAGGAGGTCTAGTTTTTACATCACAAACTTTTACTTACCAACTACAATTTCAGTCAGCTACGATTTCAGTCACCACCAACTACAATTTTAGTCACCAACTATAATTTTAGTCTAGTTTTAAAGAGCCTCATGTGCCTAAGGAAGATAGCTCTTGACTTAGCACAAGATTTGAACCTTAAACCTTTATAGGGAAGGATGCATAATCTCCTTCTAGTGACTGAACCTTCTCATTTAAGATGTAGAAAACAAAAAAATGAATTCTAGTTTAAAGTTGAAAACCGTCATACCTAGATTTTCATATTACTTGGATTTTTTTTTTCTGTCAGTTTTGGGACTTGAACTGTGGGCCTGGGTGCTGTCCCTGAGCTTTTCAGCTCAAGGCTATTGCCTTATCCTTTGAGAGCCACAGTACCACTTCCGGTTTTCTAGTGGTTAATTGGAGATAAGAGGCTCACTAACTGTAGTACCTGGCTGGCTTTGAACCATGATCCTCAGATCTCAGCCTCCCGAATAGCTAGGATTACAGGTGTGAGCTACTGTGCCCAGGTATTACTTGGATTAACATTGGAGCCTCAATAACTGGTGCACACATATTTTGTCTCTTATGCTTGCTTTGTTTTGCCTTTCTCTTTAGACCACTCTTAAAGATGGCTTCACCCATATACATAGACTTCTACAATGCTACGTTTGGCCTTTCTCCCTCCATATGCTAAAATAGTTCTCCTGTATCCATCAAGGATGAGAACAGTCAAGTCATCTGGAATAATCTGTTTTAGTTTCATTCAATGTTTTGAGATGGAAGATTTTTAAAACAAAAAGTCCTAAGTACTTGTAACTTACCAGAACTCAAATGAAGCACTGAACCCATTGCCATATTTATCAGTGAATTGGTCTTTAGGATATGGTCTTGTCCATCAAGCTCCAGGTAGGTTTTTATAGTAAGGTACTTCTATTACATGCCTGCTATCTCCATGCTAATGTATCAAGCAGTTCTCAATTTTATATTGCGGAGATTCATATAGTAATGAGATACTGATGTTGGAATAATGCACTCAGCTGCTTACTGAGTCCATGGTATGAAGCATAAACTTGACTATAATTGAGAGAAGTCCTTTTTCAAAGACATGCCTGCAAGGAACTGTCTCATGTTTATGGATAAGCAGTGAAAGAAATTATTAAAAAAAAAACTTCTCTGGGTTAATATATTTGGGTGTGCTGGGGAAAATGGGTGGGATTTTTTTTTGTCCGCAGAAATTTAAAATTAGGATTTGAGATGAAGCCATTTACTAGAGAGTTAAAATATCATACTCAAAAAGATGTAAAAGACACAAAAGTTTAAGTATATAACTTGACATAACTGTCATCTTGTGGATTAGTCTCAACTGCTCAAGTCAATTCCTATTCCTTTCCATCTCAAAAGATTAAAAAAATCAGGTAAATAACCCCTCATAATATATAAAATATTTATTTTACTCTTTTTTTTTAAAATAGGAAGTGTCTGTATCATTTATTCCATGCCCTGTTTTCTCTTCAATGGGAAATGGAAATGGGTTATATAATGAAGGATCTGGAGCAACTTGAGCTGCCTGAAAAGCTGAGAAGCCACATGTCTACATTGTAGCAAGCTTCTGCAGGTGAAAATTGTTTTTACTGAAGACGATTTTAGAAGATTTTTATCAGTTTTGAAATTTTAATAATGTGGATATTTTATTACTCCTTTTGAGAGGAGAGATTTCGAAATGATTAAAGTCATATTCAATAAATATTCTCCTTGGATGATTATAATTCATTTGAGTAGCCAGGCACCAGTAGTTCTTGCTTGTCATTCCAGCTAGTATGGGAGATGGGTCAGGAAGACTGTGGCTCTAGGTAAGCCTGGGCAGAAATGTCACTCCCATTTCGACAGAAGAATCTGAACATGGTGGCATCTCAGCTTCAATGGGAAGAGATAAATGGAACCATCATGGTCCAGGTGCAAGCCTGGACAAAGAGTGAGGATCTTGCTCACTTCAATAGGTGGAAAAAGTGGCCTGGAGCCATGACAAATGTGAGGTCCTGAGTTTCAACCCAAATACAGATAGAAAAACCACACACACAAACCCACACACACACAACTACACAATCAAAACCACAAAATTGTAAAAAAAAAAAAGAGGACTAAGAGAAAAAGGTGAATGTGATCAAAACACACTTTTTTATGTAAAATAAACCCACTGTAAAATTTTAAAACACTTTCAGAATGGATCTCAGGCACACTGTATGGAAGCTCAGGTGGGTTGGATTCCCGTATGTATTCATCAAATATACTTTAATAGAGGTTAACGAACCAAGTGCTAGTAGCTCATACCTATAATCCTAGCTACTCAGGAGGCTGAGATCTGAGGATCATGGCTCAAAGCTGGCTCCTGACAGGAAAGTCCCTGAGACTTTCCAATGAAACGCTGGAAATGGCTCAGTGGTTTGATGGTAGGGGACTAGCCTTGAGTAGGAAAAGCTCAGGAACAGTGCCCAGTCCTTGAGTTCAAGACTCCACAACTTAACAAAGTTGTTCTGTCATTTAGTGTTCGTTTCTATATAGTTCTGACAAAGCTATTTGCTGACCACTGTATTTGCAAATGACCTATCACATACTCTTTGGTGTGGGGCTACTGATGCCACTGCCAGCCAATGAGTTGTGACCAGAAATGCTGTGAGACGCTTCCTGATTTGAGCATGAAGTGCGGAAGGCAGAGCTTTCATTTGATTGGAGCCCTGAGTGATCACATGGAGCAGAGTCCCTTACGAGTGGTGTTCTGTACCATTAACACAAAATACTTCATAAATGTCAAGATGCTGAAAATTTGAGTTTAATGATACTATGTGAATATAAATTCAATGAAGGCTAATACTAATAGTCTTTGCAAACCCACAGCAAGGGATTTCTAAAGTTGCTTCAGGCCCACAAGCCCACAGTCTCTCAAAGGACAGAATGAGGCATAGCTCTGGAGGGCATGTTGCTTAGTCTGTACAAGGTCCTAGGTTCAATCTGAAGCAATGCTTTTTCCCTCTCCCAAATTATTCTGCAGAAGAAATTGGTGAGGTCCTATGAATACAAGGAGAAGCCACAGCTTTGAGGAAAATGAAATTTTGCATTATGACTTTAAATAGTTGTACAAAAGGTTGACCATGCAATATGTCAGTTTATGGAACAATGTACCTTGATCAATATCATCTAGAAATGAATTTGTGGGCCGGGACAGTAGCCTTTGTGCTTGCCTAGCATGCACAAAGCCCTGGGTTCCATTCCTTGGTACAACGTACACAAAGCTGGGTTGGTGCTATGGCTCTAGTTGTAGAGTGCTATCCTTGAAAGCCCAAGGACATTGCTCAGGCCCTAAGTTCAAGCCCCAGGACTGGCAAAAAAGTGTTCAAAATGAATTTATAAGATACATATTTGAAAAATGATTACATGTTTGCTTTTCAGAACTGAATAAGATTTCTGTTCTTAGAAATCATAGAAAGTTAATGGTTCAGGTGAACCAGATTGCTTTATATATTGGTTATATTTAGAATGAGATCATTGTCTAGCATTTCTGTCTACAAAATGGTTACGTTTAATTAGGGTGTAAAGAATTCAAATCGTAGAAGAATCAGTTGATTAAAATGTCATAAAATGTAATGGACGTATTTAGTAGATGGATTGTTACTATTGAGATTTCTAATGATCACAGTCATAAACTTTTTATTTACTACATATAGATGTAAAAACCTGGAGATTCCTATATCTGCCTGGTGATAGCCAATTGTTCTGAATTTTGAAACAGGCAATATAGGAGGCATATAATTTCCTGAGAGAGCAAATTCAACTTCCTCCTCTTCCTCCCCCTCCTCCTCCTCTTCTGAATCTTTTCTCTTCTTCTTTTGGTGGTCCTGAGGTCTAGCCCCTCTGTTTACAAGACAGACACTCTATTGCTGATCCACATTTCGAGCCCCTAAGGATATTAAGTTCTTGCTTTAGTGAAGAGGCTTAATAAAGGCTGACAATGGCACCAAAGTATGATGGCAAGTCAATGGTATTCTCATTACAATCCCTTTCCAAGGAATTTAATTTCCAAAATGTAACATGAGATTTTACTTGAAGAAGCCACTCTTCGGAGGGATTCTCTTCAGTTCCTTGTAGATTTGTGATAAAAAGCTTTGTAGGCAAGCAAACAAGAAAGCAGCGTTTTCCTAAATCCTAGATCTCCTTGCTGTGTGTTGGAGTCAGAATCTCTTGGAGCTTGTAGAAGGAAACCTAAGTCGTTTCCAACCCAGCTTTACTAGATCAGTATAATGGGCATTTTCCTGACAGGAACCCACTGTGGTTGTAATGCATAAGATCATTGGTCTAATCATAAGTTATTTTTCTGTATCACTCACATGTAAACACTCAAATCACAATGCAAACCTCTGTAATCCAGTAATCACACATCAAATGTTACACAAGACACAATTTCAGATACATCCACATGCTTGGGCACAAATACTTTGGGGGTATATAGTTTAATGTCTCTGTCTCTGTCTGTCTGTCTGTCTGTCTGTCTGTCTCTATCTGTCTGTCTGTCTGTCTGTCTCTCTCTCTCTCTCTCTCTATATATATATATATATAAATATAAAATCTACCTATCTATCGATCTATCTATCTATCTATCCATCTTAGTTTTGTGAATCATTATCATTGTGGTAATTTTAGTAGAGAATTCCAGTAGAGAAAAGGCCACTTGTACCACCAGGGTTCTGTCAGTCTTTATTTTTTTGTAACTGTCCTGGTGCTTGAACTCAGGGCACTGTCCCTGGGCTCCTGGGCTTTTGTGCTCAAGGCTAGTGTTCTACTATTTGAGCCAGAGCTCCATCTCCAGTCTTTTTTATTGCAGGGATGGGGGGTTGAGGGTAGGGGTGGGGGTGTGGAGGTATGTGGGAGGGTGTGGGTTGTAGTTTACTGGAGATAAGAGTCTCGTGGACTTTCCTTCCGCAGCTGGCTTCCAGCTGAATCCTCTGATTTCAGCCTCCTGAGTAGCTAGGAGGACAGGTGAGCCCTCCGAGGCCGGCTTAGCTTTTGTCAGTGCTTCTTGAATGATGAATCATCTCTGCCAGCTGAGGAGACTCGCGTTCTTTCTATAAACACCCGAGAGCCAGCCCCCCTGTTTCCCATGGTGCCTAGGGATCGAAATCTGAAAGGATGAAGCTCACTGGTGTTTTGGTTGCACTCCTTATCACTTTTTTGTTTGTTCATAGTCATGAGGATGGTAAGAAAAAGGGGATTCTGGGAGGTAGGATTTCAGGCAGAGCCACGTTTCCTAACAGAAGGGCTTGGGAGTTTGATCATTTGCATTATGGTCATTTATCACTGGCAGTGATGCACCTGGTAATTGACTGTGTGCGTACTGAGGTAAGGAAAGAAATTCAAGAGATAAAATCCTCACCAAATTCATAGGAACACTACTGTTGTTATAATGCAATATTTATCTCAATAGAAGTTTCTACTTTTACATAGCTCATGGAGACAGTATTAATTGGCTCAAACATTAATAAAATGACAGCAGCTGTTGATGTTTTTGAGGCGTCCCCAAGTATTAAGACTTTTTTTCATTCCTGATTCAGATCCCTATCAATTGTGTTCGGAAATGAGCTGTATTTTTGAAATTTGTCAATGCTCTTTTTTTGATCAGTCTTGGGAATTGAACTCAAGGCCTGGGCGCTGTCTTGTTCAAGGCTAGTTAGTGCTCTACCTCCTTGAGCCACAGCACCACTTCTGGTTTTCTGGTAGTTTTAATTGGAGATACGAGTCTCAGACTGTCCTGCCTGGGCTGGCTTTGAACCGTGATCCTCAAATCTCAGCCTCCTGAGTAGCTAGGATTACAGGAGTGAACTACCAGTGCCCTGCTGTAAATGAAACTAAAAAAAATTCTCAAAGGAACCTGGTGGCTATTTGGATTCAGAGATCCTGTGATTTCCTTTTCTCTACTCAGAAAGGAAATTGAACCATATCAATATGCAATAACTTATCTAAGATCACATCATGGGAAACTTGAAGCAAGCCAGTTGAGATTCAGGTTTGAAAGGGTAAAAGTTTTGTGAACTTACTGTTTTGTGACAGGTATGATATCTGACCTTTCCGTCTCTTTGTTTTATCAGTGCTTATATCTTGCAGTATGGTAAGCCTTATTGTCTACGTCAAACAAAAGAATTATTACCCTGGACTTTTACCTCACCCTTCAGAAATGACTCTAGGAACTGGCTGTCCTGTGATCCAAGTAGTGAATGACTATTTTGAGTTCAGATACCCTATTTATGCTTGTGGGATCCGTATACAAGTAAGAAGATATCCTATTTAAATAACCAGTATTTTCTGTCCTAGTATTGCAAGTGATTACTGAAACTGGGCTACTGAAATACAAAACATACTAAGTTGCCGGGCACTGATGGCTCACACCTGTAATCCTAATTACTTAGGAGGCTGAGATCTGAGGATTGGGGTTCGACATCAGGCTGGGCAGAAAACTCTGTGAGACTCATCTCCAATTAACCACTTGAAAACTGGAAGTGATGCTGTGGCTCAAGTGATAAAGTATTAGCCTTCAGCATAAAGAGACTAGGAGACAGTGCCCTGGGCTCTGAGTTCAAGCCCCACAATTTTGTTTTAAATTAACGTTATGGGGTGTGTAATACTGTGAAACTCAGGTTTTTGTATCTTCCCATTCAAAGAGATACCAAGTGAAATGTGAACCTTTTTTTTTTTTTTTAACCAGTCCTGGGCTTGAGCTCAGGGCCTGAGCACTGTCCTTAGACTTTCTCAAGGCTAGAGCTCTACCACTCGAGCCTCAGCACCATTTCCAGCTTTTTTCTATATATGTGGTACCGAGGAATCAAATCCAGGTCTTCGTGCATGCCAGGCAAGTACTTTACCACTAGGCCAAACTCCCAGCCTGAAATGTGAACCTTTAACTGTTATGTGTTCCTTTAAGTTCCATAACACACATCTCTCTTGACACTGATGGGCAAATTTCATATGTTCTGTGGCAAAAATCTAGGTGGAGGGAAATCTTTTTGTATTGAAATGCTCTGAAAAAATCTCTCCATTCCATTGTCTAAAAACTCTAAGATAATACATGTGAAGTTACAAAGTTGCATAGCTTATGTGTTGTTAAAAGGTATGTATATGGATGGTTCATGCCTGTAATCCTAGCTACTCAGGAGCCTGAGATCTGAGGATCAAAGGTCCAAGGCAGCCCAGACACTAAAGACTGAGACTCGTATCACCAATGAAGCACTAGAAAAGGGGAAGTGGGGCTGTGGTTCAAGGGGTAGGGTGGTAGCCTTGAGCTGAAGAGCTCAGGGACAGGGCCCAGGCCATGGGGGTAGGGCAGTAGCATTGAGCTGAAGAGCTCAGGGACAGGGCCCAGGCCCAGAGTACAAGCCCCACAATGGATAAAGGAAAAAAAACAAAGGTAATTTTGTAATTATGTAATTAGGTAATTTATGTAATTTTTTGTGTAGTCATCGTCGTCGGTCCTGGGACTTGAGCCCAGGGCCTGGACACTTGTCCTGAACTTTTTTCACTCAAGGCTAGCAGCACTCTTACACTTGAGCCTGCTGCTGTTGGGTGGTTAATTGCAGACAAGTCTCCTGAAATTTCCTGCCCAGAGTAGCTTTGAACCGTGATCCTCACTAACTGGTGTGAGCCACTGGTAGCCTGTGGAAAGAAAATTTGTGAAACCAGAAAACTTGAAATTCATTAGCTATTAGGAAAAAAAAGGATGGTGGAGAAAGAGAGGAGTAAGACGAAGAGGGGAGGAGAGACTGACAGTGACAAGTATGGAAGTACCGGTAGCGCAGAGTGTCTTTTCTAGCCATCAGTTGTTTTGAGTTGTACAAAATCTAGAGCAGGTTTTCTTTGTGGAATGAATAGATCTCAGTGTCTGGTGGTTTGCCTACTTTAACCTCCCCAGTGCCACTGGGCACTCCATGTGGTTATGTCCATCTTACAGATGGAGGCATTGAGGCAGAGTTCAGTGTCTCTCATAGTCAGGGGAGCATCTGAATTCTAATGAGGGTCAGTACTGAAGTTCTGACGTCTCTTGCAGATGGCAGCCATTCTGGATGAATGCAAATGTAGGCATAGATTAAAATTTATGAAGCAAATGAGCAAATATTTGTGGAGAAAATGGTGCCCCGTCTTCTGGAGTGTGTCTAAGATGTGTGCAGGATTTTCTAGGCAAGAGGATCAGTTTATTTTTTCCTTCTTGAAGTGTACTATAAGCACATGGCTTCTACGGTCTGCGATTGTAAGCCACACACAATTTCTCAGAAAAAAAAAGTAGAGAGAAAGGAAAAGATATAAGAACTGGAGGTGGGGAGAAGAGCTGTAGAGAGAATCAATATTTGTCAATTAGATGGAATTGTTTTATTTAGGCATTTCTTTTTTTAATTGTATTTTATTGTTGCAGTAATATATAGAGAGGTTTCAGTAGGCATTTCTTATGTCTGCTTACCCGAGGAATGTTATAGATATATGGGCTAATATATTGTGCCTGGCTAACAACCGCCTTCTCATTCCTTAGTTCTGTTGAACTGCTCCATCTATTTAATTTTACAATCATGTAAAAATGATTCATATGATTTTATCTGCTCTATCCCTTCATATACGATGGAAAAATAACTGGTTTATACCTTTCCCTTCCATAGTTATGCTCATCTGGTATTCTTGTTGAGACCATCATCTTTTATCAGCCGAAATTTGTGAACCTGATTGGCACCTTACCAATATCATGCTACATTGAGAGGTGAGCATCTCGGAGCACCGAGATGGAAGTTCTCAGACATGGACTTAGCTAAGTATTTCCAGAGTAATGCTGTTGGGCAGTATTGCAAGACTGAGCATTGGGCCCAGTTTGTTCTGAAGCATTCTCCTTAGCCAGGTGAATGGATCTAAAAACCATCCAGGTGTTTCGGTCAGGAGTCGAAGCTCACCCCTGTGAGAATTCACTGGTAGCTTACTGTAAGCTTGAGTTGGAAATCAGACATCCTGTGTTTCCACTCCTATGTAAAACCCACATGGAAAGAAATGTTAGGATTGTAAAATTGTAGAATGCTAGAGGGGAATGGGGGGCAGTGAGGGCAAGGCCAGGATGGGTAGAGAATGTGATCAAATACATGATATGTGTCTGAAAATAGCACAGTGAAGCCCATTAAGACTTTAAAAAGTGGGAGGAGGAGGAATAAGGAAGTGATAGAGGGCGTGGATTTGATCAGAGTGCATTACATTACATGTATTACAGTGGGATGCCTTTGTACAATTACTGTCCTCTCATAAAAATAAGAAAGAATCCAGCTTTCTGGTGCCAGGTCCCATTTCTTCAAAT